>NW_010972787.1:7865835-7919432 GCF_000737465.1 Haliaeetus leucocephalus
TCCCTGCCCATGGCAGGGGGTTGGAGCTAGGTGGTCTTTAATGTCCCTTCCAACCCAAACCATTCTATGATTGTGAACATATTTCTGTCATATTGCCTCTATCCTGCTTGACTTCTGATCCTGGGCAGCTTTCTATGAAGTTTTATTTGTTTTATGCCTGTTCGTAGAGGAACTTCATGCAACGATTGCTCTCCCTAACAGTTACATAGAAACGTACAACTCGGGTTGAGTTGAGGAATAAGCTGGCGAGAAAAATACAAACTTTAAAGTAATTGGATACAACATCTGGAAGAGTAGTGATCTTGTAGCTCAAGATGATCTGGGAAGATTGTTTCAAAATCCTGAAAACTGACGAAATGGCTGGGTAGAGAAGATTACTGCAGGCATGTTTGTGTATTGGAAGGAGAGGCAATATTCAGTATCAGGTAAAATGTTTGTATTTACTTGTATCAATAAAAGATTATAGTTGCAGTATTTCACATGATTTGAAGAGCTTTAGAGAGAGAATAATGCTAGCCTGAGCTGGTTTTCCTTTATATTGCACCATAATAAAACAAAGGCACAAAACCAGTGGACTGCTACGCTACTCTAAAAATAGCGAGTGAAGTAACTGCCAACCTTCTTAATTTGTAAGAATTACATTGCAAAATTCATTGTTTAGGACACATTTACTCCAGCTTATGACAAGAATTTCCACAGAATCATTTTGCATAAGAAAACCCAAGTCTGTAATATAGCAAAAACTACTTTGAGTAATACGCTTTTTTTTTTTGTTACTGGTTTCATGGCTATTCCTTGTATTGCAACCTTGAGAGTTTTCTGAAGTTTTATTTTTAATTTACATACTTCAAAATTCAGATGTTGTACTGAGATTCTACGTGTACAAGACAAAGCATGAACAAATACAGTTACTGTCCTTGCCTCCTATCATCAGCAATGGCAAGAAGGATCCAGGGATCTACAGTCTCGCCTCGATCCCTGGGAAGGCAATGGAGCAGCTAATCCTGGAACCCATTTCCAGACACATGAAGGACAAGAAGATCATTAGGAGCAGTCAGCATGGCTTCACCAAGGAGAACCCAATCTTGACCTACCTGATAACCTTCTATGATGAAATGGCTAGCTTGGTAGATGAGGGGAGAGCAGTGGGTATTGTCTACCTTGAACTTCAGTGAGGCTTTTGGTGATCTCCTGTAAGATCCTCATAGAAAAGTTGTTGATACACAGGCTGGATGAGCAGTGAGGTAGATGATTGAAAACTAGCTGAAAGGCTGGGCCCAGAGGGTGGGCATCAGTGGCACAAAGTCTAGCTGGAGGCCAGTGACTAGTGGTGTACCCCAGGGGTCAATACTGGGTCCAGTCCTGTTCAACATCGTCATTAAAGATCTGGATGATGGGGCAGAGTGTACCCTCAGCAAGTTTGCACATGACATAGAACTGGGAGGAGTAGCTGATACTCCAGGTGGTGCTGCCTTTGATAGGCTGGAGAAATGGACGGCCAGGAACCTCGTGATGTTCAGCAAGGGTAACTGCGACGTCCTGCACCTGGGGAAGAACAACCACACGCATCAAAATATGCAGAATTTCAGTGAAGACCAGCTGTGTGGCTGACTGCCTCTGCTGCCCCTGCCATCATTTGGAGACCTGTGGGTATCATCATAAAATACAGACCTACATGTGGTGCGCTGAATAGTTCTCTGGATTTCACGGACTGAATTGCCTGGATTTTTACTGTCAAGAATGAGAGCTTACATAGACAGCTGATGTGTAAATGTTTAAATTAAGAGCATGTTTAAACTGTACTGAAGTTCCACCTAGCATTCCTACAAGACCTCAAAGTTCTTCCTAGTATTGCTTCCATTCCGGAAGCTGTGACCATCCAGGTTTCTGAGACAGTGAATTAGGGGTCTTCGCTTAAGAGTCCCATTTTAAAACAAGTTCTGTTTTTGGTTTGCCTAAATTCTGTTCAGGGTTTTGTGTTTATCTTTTCTAAGTTGCTGCTTTTATATTTATGGTGAGTCATAGATGTCCTTGCACATAACTATTTTTGTTCCTTTTGGTACATATTTTTCATAGTCAAGAGGGTAAAACCTGTCTCCCTGTACTTTGTTCTCCTGTCTTGTTTGACAATTTATGCTCATGTATTTCTTTTTTTCTCTTTTAAATTCTTTTTCTTTTTTGCTTTCTGTGATTGTCAAAATGATTTTCATTAACTCTTTTTCTTTTTACTTTCTGTCTTAACCAAAGTGCCAAGATGCCATTGTAACCTCATCTCTGATGTGTTAAAGTACACTCTTCAAACTTCAGTGTTTAGTCCAAATGTGTTCCAGTTATTTTATCTATAATTTACTAGATTTTATGTCTGTTTAGTAAGCATAGTTTCATATTTCTCTTTGAATGTAAATTCCTCCGTTTAATAACAACTAAGTCGATGATGAATCTCATTACTTGTCGACTGTCTGACTGGCATGCTGCCATTAATACAACTGGACTTGTATCCTTATTGGCCCCTTCTGTTTTTTTTTTTAAGAGTACTCTATTATTTTCTTCCCAGTCTTGTATGAGTAGTACTGACTTCTTTTTAAAGTACACTGCTGATTTCTAGCTGGCAGAACACCTCATAGGGCAACTTGTGATCTGTCCTTTAGTCTAAACTATATTTTAAGATTAAAAAAAGAATTTTGTGTGCTCATACAATTTAAAAAAAAAAACAAAAAACAAACAAACAAGTGAACAAAACCTCGGCATATATTTGATTTAAATGGAGGTTTTGTGATAAAACCCTTAGCTTCCAGGTGAAGGCTTGTTATAATCATTATAGGAAATAACACAGAAACTTGCATATTTTTACCAGTACTTGCCTGAAAGGGCAGTCCAGTGGGAAATTTAATAACATGGTGGGACTTTTTTGACTTTTTGTCTTATTTTCAACAGTAGTAAGCTCAGACTCCTGTAGACAAACATGTGCTGGCTTGTGGCCCCAGTACACATGTTGGGAATTAGACTCAAAAGACTAATGCTCTTCAGTATTTTGGGGGGGTAGCTGGGGAGCTTCTTTTTGTAGTGCTTTCAGTAACGGTAATTCTGATATTTGTTTTGTAATTTGTGGTTAGCTTTGGTCCGTTGCTCTGGTATTGCTGCTTCTCATTTTCAGGTTTGGCGTTCTCTGCACTTCATTTTTTGATATAATTCCTTGTTGCTAAGGGAATCTGGGACTGTAGCTCTTGCTATTTTACTGTCTTACAATGGGTGTAAGTGCTTGCAATGCAGTAGGTTTTCTAAGTTATTTACTTTTACTCTCCAGTGAATTTCTAGGTGTTATAACTTAATTTACCCATCTTGTAAAATCTGTAAACTAGAACTGTAACATTTCTGTGAATTACTTAGTTTTATTGCTCATTTTAAAGTTATTTGTTTCTGGAACACAGCCTTACAGATTATGAATGTATTTGATTTATGAAGATGTGAGATAAGTTTAGTGTTTTGTTTTTCAAGTCTTTTTTAACATGTGGCAGTTGCTCTGTGTGTTGTCTTTTTTAATGTTAACTGAGACCAGGCGTCCTAAGGGAATTGCATCAGAACGCTAGAGGATTTCACACTTACCTACCTTAAAGAATGGTGTAAACCTCATTGCTTCCGAATCTTTCAAATCGTTATTTTTGTTTTTACTTGTTCCATGACTAGTTTCATTAGCTGAATATTACTAAACTTTTACTTGTACTGCTAAAGGGAAAGGAAGGCAGCATAAAATGAAGGAAAAATACAGGGAGGGTGGGGATTGTGCTTTTTTGTTTTGTTTTGTTTTTCTCACACAGTTTCCAGGTGCTTGTCACTAAGTCTAGCCAAAGACATTCAAGCCTAAATTGCTTTGCCACTGCTGGGTATGCCAGAATTATGAGAAGGGGGCTGCTCACGCATGGTGCAACGTGAAAACTAAATGGGTTAGCTGCCAATGCCTGGTCTGCTCACCATTGCCATACTTTGGTTGTATGGTCTTGCCCACTTATTGAGTTGCCTGTAGAGTTTGCTGGTGAAGTACAGAACTTAGTTTGACTTTTCCAATTATTCTTAATTTTTTGTGATATTAAAAATGAAATATAATCTCCATATGTTTTTCTGAGAGCTCTTGTATTTGACATGCCAAGTGTTTATCATCTGCTGTGTAGATGTTTCAAAAAACTCAGACTAATCAGTCCTGACCGGTGAAAGTTACATTCCTATTCCATGGTTTGTGTGGAATAGAAATCATTCTATTGATGCAGGACTTCTTAAGGCATCACTATAAGAATATGGGTTCAAAAACTTTTCACGTGCATCGTTGCCAGATGGATAGTTTTTACGGAAGAAAAGGACAAAATCTCAAGTACCTTATGAAGAAGTGTGTTGTCCCTGAGGGAATCTTCTTCTCTTTGTTTAAATAATTTGTTTGAATGAATGCCTGGTTCCTTGTTTGGAGTCATTCCTCACTGACAGAGAAGGCTAAGCAAAAGCTTTTTCCAATATATTTGGAATTTCGAAAAAGACAATATTACTTTTTCAATATTGAAAATGTACTGAAGTTAAATGAAATAGTTGATGCCAAAATGTTTTAATGCAATATATTTTCATTGCAGAAGTGTTTATCTTTCCAGATCTTTTAAAAATTATTGCAAAGGAAATATTTGTATGTTTAGTAATGCATGACAGTTTCTATGTAAATAGTTTTGTTACCTATGAAAATCTGTCAAGTTTTTGCATAAAGATTTTCATTCTTTCATCATTGTGTGTGCACAGAGAAGGGAGTCAAAAGGAAGCCAGCTGGGCCTGGGCAGAAGGCACCATTGCGTATCTCTGATTGCATTACAGCAAGGTCGTTTGGCACAGGCACAGAGCAGTGAGACACAAAGGCCTGTGGGATACTAGAAGCTCTATTGTTAATGCTTAATAAGTGTAATGTAAGGGCAGCTGACAGTGGAAGCAGGTGGAAATGGTGAGAGTAATTGCAAACACAGATTTGAGAATCACCATGGTAAAAGGTAGCAAATAAATTGAGAACATGAATATTATACTTTATATGTTTTACTCTGAGAATTTTTAAGTGTATTATGGTGAAAACAGGAAAAGCTAAACCAACAAATCTTTATGCCCTTCAACTAAAGTCACTTAGTATCTAGGATCTGTATCTGCCAAGTTGAGTAGTGCTTTGCAGTTCTGTATGGAATGCATACAACTTGACTCTACTGTAATTTACAATTCCTAGCAAATATTCCACAAATAAGGCACTCGTTATTATAATGGCACAGACTCTTTTTTATCTCTGAAAACTAAATCATGAATTGCTTAAATAAAACCAAGGAACCAGGCTCAATAGTTAAGTCACTTTGCCAACAGTTTCCTCCATCAGCAATCTAAAATGTCTTTCAATGCACAAATTGTTTGCTTTGATATGACAGTTGTCTAAATAAAATAGAATGGCTATGTAATGGTATAGGATTTTGGAATTCTCTATAATAAGATAATGAAGACAAAAAGTAACCATTTCTCTGAGGTCTGGTTCTCTGGACACATCACTACAAATTATCATAGTACTTTTTCTGCCTTTTTTCTTTATTTTGTATATTAGCTTCAGAGATTGTTCTCAGTGCAAACCATTATTTGATTTCCTTTCTCCTCAGAGTGTTATATCTCTAGTGCAGAAAAGTATTTGAAGTCAGGTGAACCAGCTTGCACAGAGGGATTGCCTCCTGTCGTTGTCCCGTTGATCAACCACACCCTCAAATCTGTTACTGCATACAGATTTGCGGTTAGCATGAGAAGGGACTGTTGAGATTTTTTTAAAGGATATTATCTCCATTACTAATGTAGTTTTCCTTGTAGCTACAAAGTCAAACGCCTTAGGTGCCATTGCATGTTGCATGTTCTGATCTAGTGTTTTCTTTTCTTGCAGAAGCCTGGGTAAATGGCAGTGTTCTGCTTGTCTAGTAAGGTGTCATGAGCAAAACAGCCTTGACTCAGGGAATTTTTATTTAATTTATTGCCAGTTAACACAAACTTTGATCACTGATTTGGGTATTGAGGAGAACCAAATAATCAAACACTTACATAAACACTTTGCCACGGGCAGCACAGTTGGGGTCACCTGCGTTACGATTTCCATCCGATGCTTCTTAGCGATCTCCTCCGCTGCATCTTGCTCGCTTGTTTTTTTCCTGCAGCTCTTTGGTTATTAATAGTTTTCCCCCACCCCACGGGGCTTCTCCAGGTTTTCCTCCGACGTGCTTTTCCTCAGTGGCCGTCCCTCGGGGTGTCGCTGCCCCGGCGTGAGTCGCCCGCGGCTGCTGTCCCTCGGGTGTGCGCACGCCTGCTGTAGTGAGCTATACCTCACCCAAAAACGCATTGGTGTCACCAGCCCCTGTGGCTGCTGCCTCTGGCTCACAGACACCCAAGCTGAGGTGCTGGTTTGGGGTGCGACAGGTTACTCGCAGCGGTTTTGGAGCCGGCTGGAAGTGGCCGTGACCAGCACAAAGCCTCCTGTAGCATCCTCATACCGAAACCCTCTCAGCTATGTCTGTAGGATTTCTGTGTCATTTATTTCGGAAGCCGAGGATGAGATGAGAGGAGGAGGTGTAGGTGTAGATGGAGAAGCCTGAGCCCGTACTTGTGCAAACACTAAGTGTGAATTCATTGAAGTTTCAGTGCATGGCTCCAGCAACTCACCAGGTAAATACGTTGCTTTAACTTGGAGGGTCTGTCAGAAGTTGGAGAATTTTGTCTGCCACCTTGAATCCAGGTTTATGCATGCTTTCATTTTGCTGGGCTTCAGAAAAGCTCTGTACTGGCATCATGAGAAGTCAGGTATCGTGCTGATAGTCTTCTGCTCGTGACCTCTTAGAGAGCTGCTTCCCTCCAGCGTCCCCCGCACGACTTCGCTTTTGTGCCTAAAGCCCACGTAAGCGCCGGTGCTGACTGTGCTCAGTCGAACACTGTTCGGTGCCACCATAATTCTTCTTAACCCTTTCTAATGCTGGGAAGTGTTAAATTCCCAGAGGACGCTGTTGACTGAAGTAAGGCACCCCTTCTCCAGGTTAAGCTACTTTACTTCTCCAGCCATTGCAGCTTGTGTCATCCTAAAGGGCATCACTGAGGGAGGTCCAGTCCTCTGGAGCTAATACTGGGTAAGAATATCTGGCTAAGGAGTGGGGATTTTGGCTTCAGTCAGGGCAGGAGGGTTGTTTTCTTTACTTTTGAATTTTTTTAGGCGTATTTTGTTTTCTGTCATGTTATTGAATGTGACCTTCTCTATGTTTTTGTTTCAAAACATACCATTGTTTAATACTGATTCCAGCATTGCAATGGTGGTAAAGTTATTTATGTTCCTACTTGGCAGGAGTACTTCAACAAACAAACCCCGAATAACAGACATTATTGTAGAATGTGTAAAATGTCAGAATAGCAAGTGTGCAGAAGTGATGCTCATTAATCTAGTAGCATCCCTGGGACTGGCAGTGTCTCTGTTTTGAGTGTATAAGATAAGTTTGTTATACTTCATTGTGTTTTGTTTGTCTGTGCCTATTTTGTCTGTTGTCAGCTTTGTGACCATGTAGGCTCCAACTTTAAAAGCTGAGTGTGCTGGTGTTCAAAGCTAAGAGCTATAAAAACCCTGCTGTACTGGTTTCTTTCTTGGATGGCAAGTCTGTTAATCCAGAAATTCTTTGGAAACACTATGCATTTTAAGCTTACTAATTAGGTGTTTATTAAAATACTCAGACTGTGACATGATCAATTCATCAACACCATTATATTTAAATGCAAATTGTATGGGGAAGAATCAGTCCCGTTTTCTAAATGAAGTTTTCCTTAACCACTGGGGGATAGAACTGAATCTTGGAGCATTCTTAATTTTTGCATATCTATTTACTTTTTAAAAGGAAAAATCTGCTCAAAATTCACATTACTGTTCAAGATAACAATCCTCTTTATATGTTCCAAATAATATCAGAGCTCTGCAGGGTGAGATACTGCCTATTTTTATAGATACTTTTCCAATGCAAAAGCATGAACAGCCTATAAAACCAAGAAGGTTGCAATTATTTTGTAACTCAGTGACAAATCTACTGAATACAGTGCATATTTTTTGACTCCTGATCATACAGAAAATTAACCATTTGCACAGTGGAGCATTTGCATCACAGAAATAACTTGGAGAATCTGTAGTGAATGTATAGGAAAAATAGTTTCCTGTAAAGAAGCAACACTTCCTTTAGGTTCTAAATTGCTGGGCTAGATAACTTTAAGTGATGGACTGAAGAGCATATATTGTATTTTCATTCAAAATTCTACTATTTTTTTCTGTGGTAAATCTTGAGAATGATACTGTTTTGAAAGGGACATTGTAGACCAGAAATAACATTTAGACTAATGTAAATTTATTTATAGAAAGGTAATAATACAAAATAACATACTTGAAAAAAACCCTATGTACTGAAAGAATGTCCTACAGGGCCATATTGGAATTATCTTAAATTTTCTTCAGGGTTTTGAAAAATTTCCTCCAATGTTTTGAAAAAGAGGCAAAATCAGTACACGTGTAGACATAACTATGTTCAGATAAGATCCTGAGGAATTCCCTATGTATGGGGAATAAAAAGTAAATATATGAACAGAGAACAGCTAATGAAGGAGCATTTAGAAACCAATATGGGGTAAAACTGTATATAGGACAGTCCACATAAAAGCCCCTCTATTTCTTACTTGTATTTCCATGGATATTCTGATACATTGCTGTTATATAAATTAGATGTGTTCAGTAATTACAGTAATTTCCGTGATTCTTCTGGTACATCTTCAGAAAAGTTCTTCCCAGTTTAACAAGTGAATACAAAAAGAAAGCTATTTTAGTGTTCATGAAGAACATAATAGAACTTAAAGTAAAAACATTAAAGTTGGTTTTATAAACAAATCTTGAATACTATTATTTAGCTGTATTCACAGAATAAAAAGAACTCTCATAACTAATGAAAAATGGGAGGATACTGTGACGAAGAAAGAACAGTGAATTAGGAAGGAAGACGATAGGGACATTTTTAAGTAGGAGCAAGGGGAGGAGGGACTGAAGAGAGGATCCCCTTTATATCTTTGTTAAGATTACATGGAAGAAAAATACTTGAGTCATTTAACAATTTGGCAAAATTGAATGGAGTTAAGCCTTTGTATTTGCTGGGCTAAAATGAGTGAGGAACTCTGGGATGCAACTGTTTTTCTTAAGAACAAAACTAAAAAGTGTGATTGAGAGGGTTTTTTCTTGTTTATTTTCTTGGAAGATAACTTGAGTGCCACTTAGGAGAACAAGTTTTTCAATATGCATTTGTTTATGTGTTATTTGCCGTTAAAGGAATTATAAAGTTCTAAAAGTAAATGGCTGTTGGGTTTCTCCCAACTCCTCTTTTCTTTTTCACTTTTCTTCTCTCTGTTGTCTAATATTTGTGCATAAATTCTTTAAAAATGTATGCTCATGTAAGTATCTCTGTAACAACACATATATGTTTTTTATTCCCCTCCCCCCCCTTTTCTTTCATTCTGTGGTATGCCTAGAGCTTCTCCACTTTTACTTTTTTTCCTTGTCTACTAGCCTTCAAAAGTAATTTGGTTTATGTCTGTGAGAGAACATCTTGCAGGAAAGGGCATAAAGCTCAGTCAAATGAACTTATCAAAAAAGATGAGCTGTGACTGGATTTGAAGCATGCAGGGACTTCTTTGTGGTAAGAGTTTCTGTTATAAAAGTCTTGTTAATCTAGTGACAAGAAACATCATAAGAACAAGTAGCCACAAGATGCAACCAGGCAAATTAAAAATGAGATGTACGTTTTTAATAGAATGGAAAGCCGTTGCATGAATTTACCCAGGAGTAGTAGTAGAATATCCATGTCTTTTTACTACACATTTTTAAATCAAGATTTTGGATGCCTTTATATGGTCTTTAGCAAATCTAAGCATAAGCAGACTCATGTTTCTTTTGTAAGGACTTTGTAATTTGCTTAAATTTGAATACAAAAGCAAAAATGCATTCTGAAAACAACTGCTGTGTTTTAAGATCCTTTCCAGAGAAGAGCAAACTAGACCTTTTCAAAGAAGTGACTTAGGGGATGCAAAATTTTTTTCCTATTGCTGTTTTGGCAGTACACTATCAAAGGTACTCTGTCCAGAGCAGACACCTGGTGAAATAGTTGTATTTAATTTCAGTATCAGGTCCTTAACCTAAAACTCCATTTGAATAGAGATTTTCTGAGTGTTACAGTGTAACTATCATGTAAGTGGAGGTCTGAATATGGTTGTACTCAAGCCCTCATGTGGAAATAAAGCTCACATTCCCCTGTTTATTTTTGCTAGGTTTGTGCATCTGATGATGTAAACTTTTGCTCACTGTCTCGGTTTTTTTCTTGATGTCTTTGTTGTAGAGTAGTAGAACTTAGGTCCTATATTTCCTTTGATTACAGATATTTATGAACCATATTCTGACATAAGGTGGTTTTTTTGCTGTCCTCCCATCTGATAAAACCATGACTATGGTGAACAATTTTGTATGATAAATGCCATGGGATTTCCTCTTCTGTATGCAGGAATGAGAGTAAACCATTTTTACAATGGATAGTCTTTTTAATCATCTGTCATTTTAGTCAGAAACCTCTTACTTGAGAAAAGGGGCATAAATCAAAGTAAAGCAGTAAAAGAACATTATCTTCATCTTGCAAGGTGGAAGACTTAAGAGGAATAAAAGGCATTCTTATGGGTGCTCTTAATGTGGAGGGGCATCAATTAAATTTAAATGAAGTTTCGGCAGCAAGAAAGCTTTAAAATCTTTTTCTTACAAACATTACATAAAAAGACCCCATATATATTAATACGTTTTACCAATTCTGTAAAACTAGCTTATGGTTTAATAATTTAATTACTAAATTGATGATCAAATAAAGTAAATTAAATGTAAAGTCAGATATATGTTTTTATTTGAGTTTTTCCTCAATGTGGTGATTGACACAGCAAATAACCCTGAAACTTAAGAGGTTATGAACCATAACTAGACTATTTAATTGCAGCATGTTTGCGGAGCTTCATCAGAATTCATTTTTTACTGTAGCGATGGTGTTGGTTGAATCTGTACACCAGTCTCTGAAGCTTGCAGTAAAGTACAGAAAATAACCTAGTTTCTCTTCTCCCTCTCATAATAAAAACAGAAAGTAAAGGCTTTTTATAAGCATATTTTGTAATGGAAATTTTAGCAGCCTTTTGAATGAACAATTATGTCTTTGTTTCCATGGAGCTAGCACGAAAATAGCTCAGAAGCAGTGTGGTGATATTAAGTACATAATCTTAGGGCTACTTTAGGGAACTTTCCACTTGATCTGGTCAAGGCGATTTCAATTAAGTAATTTGTAAGAAAATGTTAGCTGATCAAAAGTTAAATTTAGGAGAGCATTTGTTTTGTTGAAGCTTTATTTAGCAAACACTGCCCCTGCTCCTCCCTCCCCTGAAGCCTTCCTACCCATGATAGGAACTTTTTCACTTTGTGTGTATCAATACTGCAGTGGTAACTTCACCCACAGTCTCTCACCTACGGGAGGTGTGCACTGACCCCTAGGATGCTTGAGTTTGGGGGAGTACATTTCTCTGGTCATTAAGAAGCATACTTGGACTCTTTGGAAAGTTTTGGTTTCATCTAGTTGTGGAATTGGAGTGTGTGTATATGGGGGGGAAGAGGTTGGTTTATTTGTTTGAAGTTTGGGGTGATTAAGCTGTTTGTTTTGTAGCTCTTTACATGGCTGTTTAGGATGTCTCAAAGTATAGTCATAGAATCATTTAGGTTGGAAAAGACCCTTAAGATCATCCAGTCCAACCATTAACCTAACACTGCCAAGTCACCACTAAACCATGTCCCTAAGCACCACATCTACACGTCTTTTAAACACCTCCAGGGATGGTGACTCAACCACTTCCCTGGGCAGCCTGTTCCAGTGCTTGACAACCCTCTCAGTAAAGAAATTTTTCCTAATATCCAACCTAAACCTCCCCTGGCACAACTTGAGGCCGTTTCCTCATGTCCTATCTCCAGCCACCTGACAGAAGAGACCAGCACCCACCTCACTACAAGCCCCTTTCAGGTGGTTGTAGAGAGCGATAAGGTCTCCCCTCAGCCTCCTTTTCTCCAGACTAAACAACCCCAGTTCCCTCAGCCGCCCCTCATAAGACTTGTGCTCTAGACCCTTCACCAACTTGGTTGCCCTTCTCTGGACACGCTCCAGCACTTCCATGTCTTTCCTGCAGTGAGGGGCCCAAAACTGAACACAGGACTTGAGGTGCGGCCTCACCAGTGCCCAGTACCGGGGGACGATCACCTCCCTGCTCCTGCTGGCCACACTATTTCTGATACAGGCCAGGATGCCGTTGGCCTTCTTGGCCACCTGGGCACACTGCTGGCTCATATCCAGCCGGCTGTCGACCAGCACCACCAGGTCCTTTTCTGCCGGGCAGCTTTCCAGCCGCTCTTCCCCAAAGAGCATGCTTATTTCCCAAACTGATGTTAAAAAAGGGGAAAAAAAAAAAAAAAAAAAGTACTCCCCCCTAAAAATACTTAAAGAGAGTTTAGCGCTTCATATCTAGTCTTTGAACTTTTGGGATGGTAGAACCTGAAACTGAAATCCTGAACCTGGTGATGATTTTAGGATAGGTTTTTAATAGTTGTCTTTTTCAACAGGAGATGGAGATTAGTTGAAGGTGACTAGTTGATTCTGAAAGTGTAAGGTGTTTTCAGCTGTGGGAGTCAGTTCAAAGGTTTGAAATATCATAAGTTGTTTTGTGCTTATTAATGACCAGGAAGGTATGTAATTCTCTCATGGCACCTTTTTTTTCCTAGGGAGTAAGTTTCTTACTCTGTGCTGTCTCAACCCCCCTAAAACTTTCCAGCCTCAGCCCAAGGGTTGGTGTTTATCTTCTGTAAAGAAGAGAAAGGTCTTAATGGAGGCATTACTCCTTATTACCAGAATCTGATCTGTATTTAGGAAAGTGGGTAGTTTGTATCACAGCAGTGCGTGTCAGAAGTAAACAAAAGGAATTTATGCCTTTTTTTCCTCTTCTCTTTTAATCTTAGACTGGTAGCCTTAATGCAGCATGTTAGAGTATGTAATCAGATTATTAAACACAGTAGCAGTAAAAAAAAAAAAAAGGGAACTTCAGGAAATCTGAGAAAATAACAGATGGATCAATGTAATTATTCATTTCATTATCTCTTTCGCAGACATATCCTTTATAGCTTGCAGAATAAAAGCAATGTACATTTTATGTCAGGTGTTTAACCAATTATTTCCAAGGACTTCAAAAATTTTACAGAGTAGGTATCATGACCACTATGTAGTGGCTGATTTTTTTTCCACCTGTGTTGCTATAAAATATTTAATCTGGCCAATCTGGTGTTCCTTTGTTTCCAGTTAGTCTGGCACATATGGATTTGGGAGATACCTGGTGCTTCAGCAGCTGTGGCACTTGAAAAGCCTTTTTGAGAGTCCTGTTCTGTAGCTGAGTAAGGCAGGACTTCTGTACCCTGAACAGTAGCTAAAGTACCTGGTTACCTTCGTCCAGCCACGCTTTTTCTTTGCACTTACGTTTGGTGCAACCATTGACTTTTCTCACTACCTGACGTTCAGCTCGGACCCTGGTTGTGTTCCTGCCTTGCTGTTTGAATCGGGTTAGTCCAACCAGCGGCTCTCTGACTTTAACTGTTCGTTTGGACTATGTTACATTAAACTCCTGCAGTTGAAGGAACTTTGTCTTTCTTTAGCAAATAGTAAGAAGAGGATAGTTACCACCATCATGTATTTATCAAATATTAACTTATAACAGTAGTCAAAATCCTTAAGAATCAGATGAATAAGCCTGTATGAGTCAAACAGTTTTATCTGCCCATGAAACATCTTGAGGTGGCTGTGGGTACTTTCATAGTTACTTGTCCTTCATCTTGGTGTCATCTCCTGTATTGGTTTGAATTAGAGCAATACTAACATCATTTTGTTGTTGTTACTGGGTTTTTTTAGCTCTGTTCATTAGTTGAAACTGGCTTTGAAATGTCTATCTGTAGTCTATCTCTTATACTATAAAAAAGGCTTCTGCAAGGAAAGATTAGTCTTTCCTTGCAGACAGGTTTATAAAACTTGGTTAAACAGATCTTCTGAAGTTCATTAAGCAGAAATTTGCCTGTCTTGCTTATTGCAAAGACTTTTGGGTAGACAGTTTGTAATAAAATTGTGAAACTGCTGTATTTTGATATGTTAATTACACAACATTATGTGAAGTACTAAGTGTTGTTGAATAAGGGCATGCATAAACTGAATTCCTAATGTTTACTGATACTCCAGGTTGTGTGGTAGCATTTTTTGTAATCATCTAGATTGAAGCTCAGTCTTTGGCAGTCCCTTGCAGTCTGTTCTTGTGGTCCCCAACCAGAATTAATCTTGTTATCTGGTTGAAGGTTCACCTGACTAACTGCAGTATGAATCATAGCTTTTTGTTCTCTCTGAAAACACAGCACTGCATTGAAACTTTGGTATAAATTTGATTTTTACTTCTAGTTTACCTACATTAAAATACAGGCACTTTTTGCAGGACAAATATTTACAAAAGCCTGAGCAGTTGCATGTTGTAACTGGGGAAGCGCTGGAGTGTGGTCACTTTGTAGACAGCTGTCTTCTAGGAGACAGCATGTGAAGAACATTATCAGGGGCTTTCCTAGCATCTTTCCTGTATCTGAACTTGGTAGTATGTGTCCCTTTTGTGTGTCATCTTCAGTTACCCAGTGTTGGCTGTATTCCCATTTCAATGGGATGAATTCTGGACATCTTCTGAAAATAACTATTTGAAGAAAGAACTTGAGAAGCGTGCTTAATGTCTGCAGTTAAGCTCATTTCTGTATGTTGTAAATCACTATTTATTAAAAAGCTGAGAAGTTCACGCAGTTTTTACTTCTAGCAGAACCATACAAAGATTTGCAGTATTTTCAATATCAAACATGTACTTTCAGAATTTTCTGAGATTGGATCCTGTCTTTCACAACCAGTTGCAAGACTGCTAATATTTGGACAGTACTTCTGTAAGGAAATCTTAATAGCTTTACTTAGTAGCTATGTGGAATATTCTGTTTTCTGTAATTTGGAGCTGCCTGTGGTGGTGTTACTGATTATTACTCTTTGAAAAGATGGAAATTACTTCTCCTTTTTAGTTTTTTCCAGATTTGAGAATTTCAAATTAAAACAGAAGGAAAAATAATCTGTGGCACTTCAGTGTCATATAGCTTGTGTATGAAATGGTAAGCATTTGACCATAGTGGATTTTGTTATAAAATGTGATAAGGCATTTGGTCATCCGTGTCTTCTGTCACATGATTCTGTGTTTTCACATATTGTGAGTGTTAAGTCTAGTTTGGCTATGACCACATACGTGTTAAAATGCCTTTTCTAAAGACTGTCATGTTTTCATTATTTTCACATGGAACTTTTAACTTGGGAAATTTAAATCTTTTTTATTAAACTTGATTATGTGTTGATGATTGTGGTCTTGTGGTCTGGTTGCTGTTGTTGATGTGAAGGTAAATGCTTCTGTGTTGCATGAAAGAATAAATAGCATTTAAAATACGTATGTTACAGAAATGTTTCCTTGTGGTAATTTAAGGTCTCCTTAAAATTACTCTGACATAAGAAGTACGTTTAATTGTTCAGTCTGTGAAAAGGCTTAAACAGCTCTCTTACATATAAGTACCTTAAGCATCTAAACTGTTACATGAGAGAGAGAAGCTTTCAGCAAATCTGTAATAATATGAACTCTCCAGAAGTTGAGTAAAGCACTTGATATGGAAAATCCCAATTTAAATTTGAAAAAGAAAAAATGCATAGAGATCTGTCTAGAGACGTAGTGGAAGGTATGTGGTCTAGAGAGAGAGGGTAGCTGGTGAGTTTTGATAATCAAGTCCAACTCCCTGCTCCTTGCAGGACTACCTAAAACTAAACTATATGACTAGGAGCATCGTCCAGACACTCCTGAACTCTGACAGACTTGGTGCCGTGGCCACTTCCCTGGGGAGCCTGTTCCAGTGACCGACCACCCTTCTTGGTGAAGAACCTTCTCCTAATGTCCAGTCTGAACTTCCCCTGACGCAGCCTCATTCCATTCCCTCGTGTCCTATTGCCGGTCACCAGAGAGGAGATCAGCACCTCTCCCTCGGCTGCCCGCCGTAAGGAAGCTGTAGGCTGCCATGAGGTCACCCCTCAGCGATGAGGTCACCCCTCGGCCTTCTCTTCTCCAAGCTGAACAAACCAAGTGACCTCAGCCGCTCCTCCTAAACCTTGCCCTCGAGACCTTTCACCATCTTGGTCGCCCTCCTCTGGGACACACTCTAACAGTTTGATGTTCTTCTTCTATTGAGGCACCCAAAACTGCACACAGAACTCGAGGTGGGGCCGCACCAGTGCAGTGTAGAGTGGGACAATCCCCTCCCTCGACCGGCTAGCGATGCTGTGCTGGATGCACCCCAGGACTCGGTTGGCCCTTTTGGCTGCCAGGGCATGCTGTTGACTCATATTCAACTTTCCATCAGCCCAAACCCCCAGATCTCTTTCCGCAGGGCTACTCTCCAGCCTCTTGTCCCCTGATTTGTATGTATAATGAAGATTACACCCATCTCAGGTGGAGAATCCGGCACTTGCTCTTCTTAAATTTCAAACGATTGGTGATTGCCCAGCTCTTTAGCCTACCCAGATCTCTCTGTAAGGCCTCTCTACCCTCATGGGAGCCCACAGCTCCTCCTAGTTTAATATCATCAGCAAACTTACTTGATGTACATTCGATTCCTGCGTCCAGATAGTTTATAAAAACGTTAAAGAGTACTGGCCCTAAAATTGAGCCCTGGGGAACCCCACTGGTGACTGGCCACCAGCCTGATGTGACCCCATTTAGTGTAACTTCTTGAGCCCAACCCCTCAGCCAATTGCTCATCCAACGTATTATGGACTTGTCTAGCTGTTATGCTGGACATTTAGTCAGAAGAATACTGAGAGAGACAGTATCAAAAGCTTTGCTAAAACAAACAAAAAAAAAAACAACACACATCTACAGGCTTCCCTTGGTCAACTAGATGGGTGACTGTCATAAAAGGAAATTAAGTTAGTTACTTATAGAGAGGTTGTAGAGGAAGAACGGCCATGTAATGAAGTCTTAGCAAATGTAGCAAGCATGAGATACCTGTATTGCAGCTGATGGCCTGCCTTTTGAAGTAGGAAATATTTATTCAGCTAATTCAGCATTTACAGTCAATCTTGTGTCTATTTTCCTAGCTTTTATGGTTTGAGATTAAATTCAGGTTATTGATCTGAGGAAAAATAGGTTTTATGTTAATATCGTTAAATATCATTATTAGTGGTTTTAATAAATAATTATTAATGATTAATTTTCAAATGTAGATTATTAAAGATATATGTTTATATGCAAATGTAGTGTCTCATAGAAATTAACCCAGCTGTATTAAAAAGAAGGGGATCCTAAAACAATAAAACAAGAAGTGGAAAAAATTAACTTTCTTATAGCATTTTGCAGGATTTTTAAAAATTCCATTCTACCAGTGATCTGAAGTAAGCTTTAAATGCTACTTAGGGTGTCTACTTATACATGAAATGCATGTAGTTAAAAAATATAAATATTTAGGGAAAAGATTACAGTGTTTTCACACTGCTATTGAGACTGAGCATGATAAATACTTTATATTGAATAAGTTTTGATGTATTTTTAAGAATCCTGTAAGTTCAGTTTTTTGAAGAAATTAATGTAATTTGAGAATAATTATCAATGAAGTAATATCTAAAAGGACCTATATAATGTTTTTGGAAAATTACATTGTAAATATGATTTGGTCTGGAATATCAAGAAACTAATCAGATGAGAGGACTATGTGGAAATTTCTGTTCAGTCATCTAAGATATTTAACATGTCTTGACTAGGAGGGCAAAGGTTATGGGAATTGTGATAATAGGGTACTTTTCACCAGCTGTTTGCTTTTGCATACTGGCTGTGTTGTCCTAGATTGTTAAAGGTGGTTTGAATAGCTGCCTTTTTTTTTTTAAGCTGTTAGCATTAATGAAAGGGCATGCTGTCTTGCTCTTAGTATGTCCCTCAAACTGTGAGGCATTTTTGTATGTAAACTTAGCCTTTCTTATATGCTTAGACTATTACAGCTATACTAAGGCTGCTTTTTTGTGGTAAAATTTTTATTTTGATTGGAGTGACTCTGAAATCACTTCTTAAAAATGCAATTAATATGATCTTTGTTGCTTGACAACACAGTAAGTTCGTTACAATTCTAACTAAAATCAGAGCAAATGTTATTAATAAAACTGTTTCATATAATAAGGGATCTTGAGTGTTTGCCAATATGTAGTCCGCTTTAAATGTGCTTGTTCCCTAAGTGGATAATTTTAGTCAAGTATATTCTGTGCACACCATGGGCCCGTTTGTTCTGGTACAAGTCTGTAAAAACTAGGGAAGCCATGGCTCCCCCCACTTCTCTCTTCTACCAAGTGAGCAAGACGGGATCCAACAGCATTCAATCCACGATGCTCCAATCTCAGATCTTCACCTCTGCCTCCAGACCAAAAAAAACCACTCCATCCCCCAAAAAACCTCCACCCAAGGCAATATAATCTTAAATCAACCTTTGAAATCTTTACAATCTTTAGTGATTTTAAGTCAATTAAACCTCCTCTTGTAGTGCCAGTGTAGAGTGGTTGACGTGGCCTTAAACCAGAGTGAAACGAGACCAGGGAGCGATTCTCCCCCTCTCCCACCTCCTGACTTCTCCCCACGTCAGCTCATGGTCCTTTCTGCAGTTGGATTGCCGGCTTACACGGGCTGCTTCAGCACAGCCACCGCTACCAGAACCTCACGGGGGGGATTTTGCACGCATTGAGCTGCTCTTGTGTTGCAGTAACTACTTAGCTTTCATTGACTTCAGGTTAGGAGGGAGGCTGGTAATGAAGCATCTTTATTAATGAGAGAAAAATAAAATTTAAAGTTCTCCGTGTCAATCAAACTTGGAGTGTGTTAGTAAAATGCTGATCTGAGTCATCAACAGAGGGAGGGAGAAGTGTCTAAGCTAGATGAAATTTGCATCAGTATTGTCACTGGTATTGAAAGTAGTAGTATTTACAGTGCTAGAGATTACTTTTCAACACAGAGGAGACATTTGGAAGTTGCGTGACAGTATCTCAATGGATGTTTCTTTCCACACGGAACTCCATAGGAGAAGCATTCAGAAATAAACCCTCAAGTCTCGTGTGGGACTGAAGAGGGAGTGATGTACGCTGCTTAAGGATAAGTTAAGGTGAAGTCTGACGCCAGAAGTTTCACTGGCACTTCTTGGAGGACAAATTGATACAGCTTCAGGTGCTTTCAAGTCATAAACATTTTTGACACAGCCGTACTTCATTTGCAAACATTATGGTTCTGAGTAGGTGCAATATCCCTGTTACAAAAAATTAGTTGGTTTCCAGAGCATGCCCTCTTTTTCTCTGGGAGTGATGCCCACTTTATGATTGAGCTATTAATTTTCTTCCAGTTGTTAAGAGCAGTCAGAATTTGGTTTTGCAACTTTTCTTCTGCTTTAATTCTGTTTAGCTAGTTATGAGTAAGTACATTTTCTTTTGTGGATTTTCCTGCTGCCTAGACAAATGAGAAATGTGCAGAAAATACAGAAACAGAATAATTGGTGAATTACTTAGACCTTCAGAATCAGAACAAAGCAATCCATTGTTTATAAATTATTAAAAAAATAGAACAATTTAATCTGGCTACTGGAGTTCAAAGTTCTGGTAGTGCTAATAATATGGCTGGAAAAAGTTTTTTTTTCCTCTTCCATGTGCTTCTGTAACTTCTGTTATGGAGAGGATTTATATGTGAAATTTTTGAGGAGATAAGCCCCTGACTATGTATTAAATTGCAATACCCCAATAAGAAGTAATGGAATAATTAGTTGTTTCATTAACTGAAACAACTGAAAGTGAAATAGTTTATTTGCAGAATACAATCGTTGATTATTGCATGTATTCAGTAAGTCAAGAATATAATAAGATTTGCCATGTAGTAAAAGTTGCGGGCAGTACTGGAAAGGGAAACGCTTGAACTTTTGATCAAGATTGTACAGTCATTTTAATGGCTATGTTCTTGCAAAGTTCTCATCTGTTTACACATGGGGTGAATTATTATTTAACTTGGCATACTCACTTCTGATTATTATCTATTCAATTAAAGAGTAACTGAATAAATTTTCTAGTTTGCCAGTTGATAATGGTTTCTGAGGACCTCACTTCTGAAAGAGCTTTTATGGATTATTATGCTTTTTCCCATTTATATAACAGTTCCATTTCCTCTGGAGTAACATTTTCACCTAAATCAAGTACTGATTCTGTTTTACACCAGCCAAAAGGGGAAAAACCTACTCTCAATGTTAATCATGATGAACTAAGACATATGTCTCTGAAAATGTTTGTGTACATTTTGATATAAATAAAAATTACTATATTTTATTAATTATAAATATTATAAATTAATATTAAATATGAATTAATATAAAATGATGCATTTCTTAGGGTAAAATAATAGCAAAAATAATACTTTCAGATTGCTTTTCTCAAAGTATCTTTGTTGCTCTTTAACATTTCACATAGTCAAGTTTCAATTTGGGATGTTTAAAATGAGATCTGAAAAGTCCTTTTGATAGATTGTGCTGGGCTTATAGTAATAAATAAATATCTTTAAAGGGTGAACTGTAGCTACAGTTCCTTATTATATTTTATTCTCCTTTCTAAATTGTGTAAGAAGTTGAAGGGGGAGGGAAAGTAACTGAATCCAGCCATTTGAGGAGACCTTGTTTAGAAGTCCTTTCCTTTGCTTTTATTACTGCTTAGTATTTTATACTTTTCTCTCAAAAACAAGGAGTGTATAAGTGCTTTTAAGATGATGCAAAACCAGTCAAATATCAAGTTTGACTGGTGACTTGTGTGAATTACTTCTAATTTGATTTTTTTACTTTCTCATTTCAATTAGGTGAATAGAATGCTGGGGTTTTTTTGTCTTTTTATTAAAGAAGGTGTATTAAACTCCTTGTATTCTAATTTCTTTTCTAAAACATGATTGAGAAATATGTTAGGCATCTCCAAACATAATCACTTTAAATGAAAACTGATTATTTTAGAACAAATATCTTCATTAATAAGACATGGCTACATAGAAGGACTGCAATTAAAAATGGGTTCTAATACTATTAAAACCCTCTTTTCTTACAGCCTCCCTCCTTTTTTTTTTTTCTTTGAATCAGAGACACTTTTTACTGATAAGAATTTACATCTGCTGCATAGAGGTAAATCTTATTTAAGCATTGAGAAAAAAAATTGTCATAAAAATATTTGTACTTTGGCAAATATTTTTAACCAAGAAGAGTACCATAATACATAGATTATGTGATTTGAAATTATATTAAAGTTTTGTAAGTATCACCTAAACATAACAGTAAAAGAAAAATCATACACATCTCTAAGAAATTTCTGTTTTAATGCAATGAAGAACACTTGATTTTCCTCCACTGTGTAACATCTGCCATTGTAATTATTGACACTTCAGTTGTAGGTGTCTTGCAATCAACTGATATGTGATCTCAGTTTTACCCAGTTACATGATGCCTTACAAACAATGCTTAGTACAGCTGGAGCTGTGCATCTGGTTTTGCAGATGGAGTGTTTGAAACTCAGACCACAGGAATATTATTTTCAAAATCTGGGTCTGAGTCTTAGAGAGACCACAAGAGTGCATCCTTAAGTGTTCCCTCCAAGTTTCAGCCTGCATTAGTTGAGTAAATGGTGAATAAGTATAGTATCAAAACATGGAAGAAATGCCGAGATGTGATGGAGTATTTTGCTGAAAAGAGATCTTACTTGTTAACTATAATTTTTGTAAACATTTCTCTTGTGATTTTTGAGTAAACCAACTAAGAGATAATGTGTTGCTGAGAGAATGTGGTACTTTTTTTTATGTTGTTTGGGGGAGGAGAGGGTTTAGTATTCTAATTGTTTATTAGTGGAATTATCCTTTCATTTAAAACTGTGTTTAGCAATTATGTATAAATATAGTTTATGATGGGAATCATAAATGGGAAGAGATATTTGGTATTGTTTGCAGAGAAGTATGGTACTCATGTTACATACAGCATTTATGATGTGGACATATTTGCAAGAATGAGTATGTGGTGCAATAACATTTTTGGAAGGTTTTTCAGAAGCCTATTTCCTCCGTATCTCATGAAGTGTAATAGAAGGACTAACTTCATTTCATATCTGCTGCCCTATATTAACTATGCTCTTTCACAAATGCTCTTATAAATGGCCTCAGTTACATTAGTTCTGTGAAAAACCATTTTGGTTCTTAGTAGCAATCATAAAAGCAAATTAAATATTAGGAGTCATTAATAAGGAAAAGATGAGCAAAACAAAGCATTTTATGCAACTGTATGAATGAATGATATGTCTGTATTTTGAATGTTGTTTGCAGTTCTGGCAATTTCTAGTCTCAAAAGAACTAGCAAAAAGTATGAAGGATAAGAAGGGTGATTAAATATGGATTTCAGATGAGGAGTGACTTAGTAAAGTAGGACCGTTTGCTTTTCAAAATGCAAGAACTAGAGGTCTGAAATGAAATAATCCTATATCAGATGTATAACAAGGTATTTTTACACAAATCATGAGGAAAGTGTGGGGCTCATTACTATAGGATGTTAAGGACCAAAAAGATGAGGGTCCAGAAGCTAGAGAAATTAATGGCAGGAAATCCATCAGCTTGTTGAAACAAAGACATTATTTCTGGATCAAGAAGTTCTTGTGTCACAAGTAGTGGGAGGCTGGGACTCTATAATGGAGAAAATTCAGTATATGCTTATCCTGTTCTTATACTTTTTGTAGATATTTAGCATTTAGCCACTGGGATGGGTTAGGTAGACCTTTTTGCTGGTTTTATATTCTTGAACAGTAGTTCAAACAGATACACCAGGCAAACACAATGGGAGAACTAGTGCAATATTGAGATAACCTTGTTCTCTGTACGGGGACTTCCTACTGCAATAATTTGGTTTCATTTCCTTATGGGTTTCATTTTTAGAAAAGTGGGTATATATTTTTCAAGTGCTGAGATGCTCTGTGTAACAAACTAAAGTCATAATACTAAGTAACAAAAATAGGGAGGAAACACACATATAGTATTAGAATAAATCAAAATTTTCACTCTTATTTTGGCTGTAGGTGCATAACTGCACCTAACTTTAATTATGTTACCCTTGTCTCTGGATAATGTAAAAAGCTGAAAAATGCAAACAGTTGTACATAAAATGGTGTGCAGTTTGGGAAAGCTAAACAATTAAGCGATCCAGCAAGCTTCTTGCATAAGGGAAGCTGACCACTGATAAATTGTTTCTTATGCTTATTTATCTGCCTTTTGGTTTCCTCCTTTTAAATTATCTTTTGTGGTTAGATATTTTATCTGGTTAGAGTTGCATTATTGACCTCTCCTATTTTGCTGTATATCTGGCCTTTGTTCTTGACTGTGTTATCTTCTACAGGTTAAAGAAAAGATTTCATTGGATGAAGATCTGCATAATAAATTAAAAAGGAGGGTGGGGGGGGAAGGCAATTAGGATGCACTTCTGGCTTTGTAAAACAACTGTCATTGTGGTCTCTGTGGTGGCTCCTTTAGCGGTTGAGGTTTTAGGTTTTATCCTTGCTATAAATAAAAAAATATAAGATAAAATACAGTTATCAAGGGAACAAAGTAAGCTTTGAGGTAAAACCATGCTTGTTTATACATTTGATTGTGCTTATTTATTAAAATATAGCCAATAGGCATTTCAGTCGTTAACAAGATTTAGGTAGGTTCTACAAGAAGGCTTTGTTCAAGCTCCATTAATAAGTTTAACTCAATTATAGATTATATTTTTTGTTATTATTTGCTGGAATCTATATATCTTTTTAATAGAAGGAATGTTGACTGGGGCTTCCTCGTTTACTGTTGGCTCTCTTTTACCTAGTTATGTCACATGTAGAGAATTAAATGGAACTGTATCACATGTCCAACCTTTGTTTTATAAAGAGTCATTGTACAGAAATGAGCTAGGGCTTTTCACTGTGCCTAAACACTGGGTTGTTTTCTTCTGTGCTAACTTCTGGGAAAAAAATGCTGTATGGTAAGTAGTTAATACTTTTGGCATCTAATTAAAAATGGAGGATTGTTGAAAATGAGCATGTTGAAATTGAATGTAGACCTTCACAAACTGGTGATGAGCATTGCTGTTGGAAAGTTTCAGAATAGTGATGCCAAAAATGTTACTAGGTATCTCAAAATTATTGATGTAAATGAGCAACAGGATGTTGAGAATTAAGGACGTTTGTTCTTCCCATTAAGCTCCTGCTTTTCAGCAGCATGAAGTGGAGGGTAAGACCACAATTGCGCACCTCTCACTTCAGTATTGTTTGAGATCAGGTATCCCCAGCATTGTGGGGTATATCACTCTATCATTAATTAATGTGAACAGGATACTTTTGACACCTATATGTATCAGTTGGAAAATGGCACTGTCATAACTAAGTTCATTGGAATTGTTCTGCTTTTAAATATTGCATAGCCATTGATTTATAGTTTCCAGGCTTTTCAGAGTCTTGGAGTGTTCTGCGACAAGAAGGAAGTGCTTCAGTTCAAAATAAAAGCCGTTAAAGACCCTAAAGAAAGTGAAAATTTAGAGAAAGATGGACACGAGAATGGGACACTTTAAAAATGGATTATTTAATTTTGTAATAGGTAATAGATAGCTTACTCTTAACGAGAGGAATGTAATTCCTTTCCTTACTAAGCAGGAGTGCAGTGGTATAAAAACAAAGCAAGCTGTGTTAATGGCAAGTGGTATTTAGCAAGGTAAGTGAATTGTGTATGTAGATTGTTTTATAGAAACCTGCTTGAACTATGAAAGCTCCTTAGGTTAAACTTCTTTTTCTTTAGGTTCAAATAGTCATATCCTTTAGAATAAAAAGTAGATTATTTCTTGGCTAGCTGCTGAATATCTCAAGTAACCAAATTTCATTTAATATGACGGAACATGTAATTAGGGAAATATTTTTCTCCATAGGTTCTCAGTAGGGACAGAGGATGTAATACTGTCCCAATCTGTTAGAGTGTATTGGATAGAGACCTGCTTCATACCGGCCATCAAGTGACAGGTCATACTGTGTCAGTTTGCAGGGGATGCAGAACGGAAAGCCCTGGGTGGGCTGTAGTCTGCCCGCTGTGTCCAGCAGGAGTTGCAGAAGAGATGCTATGGGGAGGCGCGCGCAGGAGGGCTCCTTCATAGTGAGGAAAAACAGGTAGTGACAGCAGAGATCAACCGCTTTGCCTCTCTGATTACCTCATGGGGAAGGAGGAGACAGCAAGAGAGCCTGCAGGCTATTAGTTTTAGATTTACAGGCCAAGGGGCAGTCCATGATGGCTGTTTAGAAGAACAGAGTAGGCCAGATAGATCTTTGTCCTGACAGTACATCTTAGCCAATGTGTGGAGGTATAACATACAGCACAGTCCTCATTGTTATTGTCCTTTATTGCATTTTTTCTTCTATAATCTTTAAGTTGTGCATCCTTGATGTGCCTGGGAACCATCCCACAGACTATTCTGAAATAAAATCCACAGCTTTCCAAGACTATAATTCCATTAACTGTATTGTCGCAATTTATTCTAGTCACAGAATGCACCTGCGAGTTAACAAACAACAAAAAAAATTACTTGACAAGTACATTTGAATAATAACAAATGTTGTTATCCATGAAAATAAAAACCAAATGTCTTGATTTACTGGAGACTTCTGTTGACTAAAATAATCTATTAGTATTTATAGGAAATACATTCTGTTCACTTCTGTATGTGAAGTTGGGGAAGCAGGAGTGTGTGTTGTAGGATTATTTCAGTTGTTTTCTTTTAAAAACAGACACTGCTATCTGCACAAACATTTTGTGTGATACTGTTAGTTGTGCAATACAAATTAGATTAAAAACTGTGTAATTATTGCAAGTTTAATGTTTCTTAGTCTTTCAACTTTTTTGGTGGTGTTCTCTGAAAACTATATTAAACCTCTGCAAGGTTTGCTTTACAGAGATAATATGTTATTCGAACTACTTTAAAAAACAAGAAGTACGTATACCTTGTGACTCTTGAAAAAGGTTGGGTTTTTTAAGCCACCATAAAGAAATTGATAAATGGCTGAAAAATAAGTAAGAGTTGCTGGTGACCTATTACATTTGGCTCTGCAAGCCACAGTGGTGCAAGTGCATAGTCTTATTAGCAGAAGAGGCTACAAAAGTAGTTGCAAAAGCCATTTATTTTCTCAGAGTGCATTTGGTCTGTGACTTCGGTAACTTTCAGTTAATTCAATTTCTGTTGCTTCTCTTCTGGCTTGGAAACAAAAGAAGATGAGTTAAAGCAAAAGCAAACAAACCAAACAAAGCACAACCCCAAGCACCACCAAAAAACTTGTTTTAAAGTATAACTGGTTATTGAAACCTGGAAATCAGAAGCTTATTATATAACCTGTCATGAGCTTACACTGTACTTGCATGTGTATCGTGCGCTTAAAGTGAAATTTGTGAAAGTGAGAGAAGAGAGCCAGGAATAGGCTATCAAGTATTATAAGCAAAATGAACTAGGAGTATCTGTTTAATAATACCATGTTTCGTGCTCCTTGAGCTGTGTTCATTTATCAACATCTTTGTGGTCCGTAAAAATCAATTTTGAATTTTTGCGTTCACAGATGTGGCAAACCTAAGCTACTTGGTTTTGCATGTTAAAGTAAATGGTCGTTAACTGTTCCCTTTTTTGAGGTAAGGAGGTCCCCTTATCGAACAGGCTGATGTCTGTTTGATTAAGTCTAGATCAGAAAGAATATATAAGAGGAACTAAACCAGACAAAGTAAAAATGAGTTAGTCCCAAGCTTGAGAATGGTTTTGATTTTACTTCACTGAAAAGAAACCTGCAAATTCTGTTTCTTAGTCTTTCAGTATTCCCGTTCAATATCTTGAACTAAAAGCTCATATTCTTCTGTGGCCCCAAAAGGTCTGTTGGAGAATGGTATAATAAAAGGGAAGAGAGTGTCCTTCTGGTGATGCAGGAACACTAGACAGGGTGGATGACTTCTGGTTTTGCGTTTTGGGTTAGGTACTTGTACGTAAAATGCCTTTGTCGGTCTTCATTTCCGTCAGAAGTGACTGGATTGCTCTTCCAGCTCTCCTAAGTGGGTAAAATTTGTCCTGTGTCACACTTTAAAACCAACCTCTTGCATTCCTTCTAAGGTAGGACTTTTTCTTTCAAGGAGTTAGTCTTGTGCTAGTGAAGCTTTTATGAGGGCAGACATTGGAACTTTATCAGACTAGTTTCTGTCCTACCCCTGAATCAAGCATTCTTTACAGTTAGGTAAAGAACAGCTACAGAACTTTGTGCCAAATAGCCCACTTTGTGGTTTTTGTGTTGTTTTTTCTTTTTCTCTCTAAGCCTCAGTGATACTAAGAAAAGGTCTGACTTTGTTAAGTACGTGTTCAAACAAGCAGGGGAGAGAAGGAGTTGAAATTTTCTCTTAGCAAACTATTAAGTCAAACTGTTAACTTTTAAGTTACACAGACTTGCGGTGTATCTGAGTGTAACTGATACTTGTCTCAGTAAATTGTATGAATACTTGACTGCAGTTGATCTACGATTGTTTTCGATGCTTTCATTTAATGCACACTTGCATTAATATTGGTATGCAGAATATGGTATAGCAGTGTACCCATAATTCTAACTTTAAGGTGTTCTCAACGTACCTCTACAATATTTTTCTCTTGATTTGACTTTTAGATCTGTGCCCCATTCAGGAGAGCAGTCCTGTGACCTTTTTTCCTTTGAAACATCTTTGGTATTTTATTTATTGCATTTCTATTTGATATTTATATTATCAGAAGATCAAGTTAGTGAAACACAACTATTCTGACCTGGATAATTATGTGTCATATATGTTACCACAATTCTCATGTACTGCAGTACTACAGCATTCCTCCTATAACAAATATAGTTCAAACCATGCCTTGATGTTGGGCTCTTTTTACACTAAATAATAGACTGTCCTTTCCATCCATCAGGGTTTTGTTGGGTTTTTTTTTCCATGAAGTTTCAGCTGAAGAATTTCAATGCCTCATGATGACAAAAAAATCAGACACTAATCAGGACTTAGTACAGGGGAGAGGTTTTCTGAGCAGCACAACAGAATTATTTTTTTCCCTTTCTTGCATCAAAGCAGCTTACAATTTTGATACTGAGAACTGATGAAGATCGTCTGGAGCAGTATCTCAAGACATGTGTAACTCAGTTTAAATACACAGAAACCTTCGTTTCTTAGGTACAGTTCCTTTAAGGGTGTTTCTTTGGGACAGCTTGCTGAAGTGACTTAATGTTACCATTGCCATTACTTAAGCATTACCATTGTCATTAGGTAATTATTGACAACTGCTATTCTGTAGGGCTTATTGAATGAGCAAACATTTTTTTCTGGGACTTGGGGAGTACTGGAATCATAGGGCTGGGCTGAATAGGTCTTGACAGACATATACCTCGTGTCTGCTACTGTCTATAATTATGCATTCTACATGTGCTTGTTATCTTTCGAAAGTGCCCAAAGATGAAAGTTCACACCCTCTTTAAGCAATGTATTACAGCCGCATTGTGCCAGCTTTGCCATGTGAAACTGCAGGATGATAGTTTAGATAACCACAGCATTTTTTTAAAGAAAGCTTCAATAGTGCCTAAAAAAACAATGTGTAATTTTTTTACAACAAAGGTGGTTTTAGTTTGACAATTGCTAGCTTTGTCTTTTCATTGTAGAAAATCTTACTGCTGGTGCCACCCATGTTATTTAGAACTGTCCTCCCAGAAATTAAAGGATAGTAGGCAGTTCTTGTAATAATTTTTACTGTCTCTTCCTGGTTTATGTCCCAAGGAAGCTAATGTCCTGAGACAGGTAACAATGACAACAGGAGGACATTGGTAAGTACAAAGTTAATCTTCATTGCTTATAGAGCCTTTGTTCTTTCACAGCGTACATTATCTTCCAAGCATTTCAAATAAATTTTTATTGTTTCTCTTCATGCTTGGAAAAAAGATCTGAAATCTAAAAAAAGAGGAAAAACTGTAGGTATTATCAAAACTATTGACTCATAGAAAATTACTGTAGGATGGGGAAGGGCATGATGAAATGCTTTCCCTGTATAATAGTGGTGTAACATGCAGGCTTGTTTGAAGCCGGGAATAAACGTGCTTTATAGGGTATTCAGAAAATTTGGGGGTTTGATGTTCTGAGACAAACATTGAAGTGTGATGTTTTTGGAAGAACTCAGCAGGCCATGCTCAAGTTTAGTTGGTCTCATACTCTTAAGCAGAGTCTGCTGTATCGGATTATAGTTTGACAATGTGTAATTTACAGTTTTTTCCCTTCAGCGCTTTGTTAAGACCACTTACACAAGATTCATTACAGTTTCCTGAACTGAGCAGTGCTGCTCAGCGGGCAAAACTGTGTAAAGTAAATTCGAGGACACAAGCCAAAAGTTTGAAACCGTGGATGGTTGATCCCAGCCAGCAAATAAACTATCTTACCTGCTCCCTCACCCCCCAGTGCCATGGGGGGAGAGACTCAGAAGAGCAAAAGCAAGAAAAACCTCACGGGTTGAGATAAAGGCAGTCAATAAGTGTGCGAACACCCAATGCAAAGGCAATCGCTCGCCACCTCCCGCGAGCAGAGTGATGCGGTGCCCATCTTTGTAGACCCCTGGTTTGGAGAGTGTCCCACAGCTGGAAGGACCATCCCTCTGGTCAGTGGGGTCAGCCGGCCCGGCTGTGTCCCCTCCCAGCCCTGCTGGTGGGGGGGGCAGGGGGAGAATCGGGCAACCCTGGCACTGGGTAAGCGGTGCTCAGCGATAGCTAAAACCCCGGGGTGTTATCAGCACTGGTTTAGTCACAAAGAGAGAACACAGCATCATGTGGTGAAGAAAATTAACTCCATCCCAGCCAGAGGCAGGACACAGATATACAGGAGTGCCCTCCTCCCCCAAAAGAAAATACAAGAAATTAAAGGTAAAGCTTCCCCTGAAATATTTTTAAGCTTTCATAATAACAAGCTCGTGCTTGGAAGTACCAAAAGTGAAGCTGAAAATGTTACTTCATTCAATTTTCTCAGCAGGTATAAAGGACATTTAAATTATTTTCTTTTCTCAGAATACCTTAAAATTGTTAATAAACTTATTAAGTAGTGTTCCCTCAGTGGCACGCTGCTGTGTGTGTACTATACATTATTCAGGATAAAAAAAGTTTTTGAAGCTAGAATGAATGAAGGCTCCTTTAAAAAGTGCACGCTAATGTGGAGAGTTACGTGCTGTTGTAGAGATTCACATGAGAATCAGTCTTTCTAGTACTGTCATTCGGTTGTAAACCACACTGTGAGCACACTGGGTAAGATTAATCTGACATAACTTTAGATGTTCCTGTCTGGACTAGCTGTCCTTTTATAGTCAGTGGAAAGTACTACATTCCCAGGGAGAGATTTATTTCATCCTAATGTTGCATCTAAAACCAGTGCGATAAATCACTTCCCAGAAGCTCCTTTTACTTTCCGTTGATGGCAAAGAGAATTTTGAAAATTACGCAGTTACACATACCTGTAATTCAGATATCTAAAGAACTCCATTCAACAATTAAGCATTTATAAATAATTTTTTTTAAAAAAAGAGGAATATATACCAGTTACGGAAAATACCCACTTTAAGTTTTTCTCTGTAGTCATATTGATATATTTAGGTTAATGAGTGCATGTGATCAGCACACATATTGGTCACTGAAATGTTTAATTTATTTCATTTAGCATTCTAAACAGTTTTACCTAAAGAAATCTTCATTCATGCAGCTGGAGAAGAATCTTCCTAAAAACCTAAATTAACTCTTTAGAAATGTAATGGTTTAGTTAATGACCAGAAAATAGTAACTTGGGGTTTTTTTCTGCTTGTCAAACTGCTTTTGTCAGATTACTATGTTTTAATGCTTGAATTGGAGCCCTGTCTTTATAAAATAAGCAGTTTGATTCCACATATTTTGAACTCTCACTGGTGGTTATGAAATCAATTCAGTGTTGTTTTGTGGAAAAGATGTTCCAGTTTGAACAACAATTATTCTTGAATGTTACATGATGGCTTTTGTTATCAAGGGTTAAAAGTTTACTAATTTTCTCTTTAAAACAACTAACTGATTTGGGATTTTAAGAGATTCTCACTCCTATCCCAGCTGGTTATTTCCAGCTCCTTCCCTGCGGAAATTTGTGCCAAACGCCAAGTCAGCTGTTTTGCAATGCCTAGAAAGATATATCAACATCAGGGAGAGGAAGAGAATTTTTTTTTTCCAAACTGCTTACCTCTTATACTTAGAAGGAAAGATTGTTTATTCTAATCATATATGTGTATGTTTTAACCTAAAGCTGTTCTCACAAACCAGTCCAAAACAGATGAAAATGGTTGTCATGTTGACTGTGATATGCCCTTATTTATACTTGGCTTTAGAAAAGGTAGAGCAAGTGTGACAGTAGTTAATTAGGAGAAGGAAGGAAGGAGTGCCTTGGTGCAGATCAGACCTGGATGTTGTTAGGGTTCTAGTAATGATATCATTGTGATAATTCAGTTTTTCAGTGGCACTGTCTAGCAAGTACTCTGGAATTTATATTCTTGATTTTTTGTTTAAATAAATTCAGATAGGAATCAAACTTGAAGGAAACTAGAAAGAAGTGCTTCTTTGGCAATGAACAGCAAATTTAGAGATTTAAATGTTTGAAGACTTCGGTTTATATAGTTTTAATATACTTTCTTTGATCAAGACAAATACATAAAATACAAGTCTGTTAATGTAGATGGAGGAAAAAGGGTTAAAATAAAGAGCTTTGGTTTTATTATAGATAAGTACAATCAAATTTCACTTTATGATGGATAAATGTGAAACTGAAAAAATATCTGCCAGGCCTAAAGTGGGTAGAGATTAAATACAAGACAAGAAGTAGTAGATGGTTATAGATAATACCTTTTCCTCCTTGTATGCATCCTTGTAATTAAGATGACATTTGAAGAAACCAAAAACTCTGCCGAAAATTGTGTTCTTGACAAGTAAAAGTAAGTTGCAGTTGTACAGGTTAATAGTTCTTAAGATTGCGAATCAGAGAGAAATAGGTGTAAAATGTTAAAAATAAACAGAAATGTCCAGTTTAGGTACCATGAAACTTCTTCCAAAGTATGCGTGCAGAACATGGCAAAATAGACCATTCTGAGAAATTTTTGATACTGCATCTGTTTAACATGAAAGTAATTGCAAAGAAAAATGTTTTATTTGATCTCCCTGTTGTTCAGATTTTCACATTTTATTGTTGTTATTGTGTATTTGTATTACTGTTTCATGCTTTCTTTAGCAGAATGCACTCATGTTTTTCATTTAACAAAAAAAAATACCAAATGCTTCTGAAATATGTTTTTGCATCTCATGCACTTCTTAAGCTCCTTATGTTTGACAGTTGTTCGGGTTTTTTTTAGTCACAGATGAAATTGTGTTGAAAAATCTTCATGTTTTCAGGGCTTTTTTAATAAAATGCTCCTAGAGTAAGTTCTGACCTCTGCTTGTTTGAATTATTTGCAATTCGGTAGTATTATCATCCTGATGTTCCATTTGTTTGCTTCTTCCAAGATTGACTGCCATCTTTCTTTTCCTTCCATGTTCATTTGATGAATTTTCAAGTTGAGAAGCTATCTATTGTTGGAGAAAAGGAGGCTGAGGGGTGACCTCACTGCTCTCTGCAGCCTCCTGAGGGAGGGACGTGGAGAGGGAGGTGCTGAGCTCTTCTCCCTGGGATCCAGTGCCAGGATGCGTGGGAATGGTTCAAAGCTGCACTGGGGAAGGTTCAGACTGGACATTAGGACACATTTCTTTACTGAGGGGGTGGTCAGACACTGGCACAGGCTTCCTGGAGAGGTGGTCGATGCCCCAAGCCTGTCAGTGTTTAAGAGGCATTTGGACAATGCCCTTAATAACTTGCTTGAATTTTGGGTCAGCCCTGAAGCGGTCAGGCAGTTGGACTAGAGATGATCATTGTAGGTCCCCTCCAACTGTAGCTATTCTATTCTATTCTCTCTTCATTTCAACCCATTCTTCAGAACTTGATCTGAAGAATCCGATGCTGAAGAATTCCAGTTTTCACAAGTAAACAGTTTAATTGTAGATGTTCAGCAGAACATATTTTACTCCATTTCAAGAACTGATCTGAATATACTATCAGACATACATAGACAACTTCTCTATTTTGGGGGAGTATTTCACCTCTGTCCTAGACCAAAAGGGTGTAAAAGACAAGCCTAAGTTTTGCACAGAGCGGCAGCTTAGGAAGAAACACTTTTATTGCATAGCATAATGAACGGCAGAAGCTTACTGAGGAATGGCCACAGTGTTCAGAAAAATGGAGATTCAGTGTAGTGCAGCTGCTTTTGAGGACGGTGGTGTAGGTTAAGATAGGTTCATTGGAGCAATTTGCAAGGAGTGTCAATCTGTCATTGTAAACAACCTCAGTATAGGGAAGATAGCCTAATTTGCTTATAACTGTCAGTTCAGTACCTCTTCAGGAGGAGTTATGTTTGTTGGCTATATTCATCTGACTTGGAACCATGATCTGAACATTAGTTTGCTGCTTTCATATCTCACAGATGTGCTGTGAAAGATGCAGAATAGTTAAAAAGTGATACATGAGCTTGACAAAGTACAAGCAATAATTCAGGATACTTAATCACTGTGAAAGGGTGGTCTTTACTGAATATTAAATGTTCACTTGAAGAATGCAAAGTAAGACTGAGTGTTTGACATAAGAAAAAAGATTGTATTTGAGATCTATGATATGGAAAGAGCACTGATTTATGGTATGGTATACTGGCTCCTGAAAGGATTTCTATCTTAGTGTTCATATTGTACTCTAGCTGAAATTTGTCTTACTACAGAAGTCTTCTACGTGTTATATTAAAAATAAGTTACTTTATGACAGTATGATTTAACTTTTTTGTGTGTGGTATTGCATCCAGAATTGCACCCAAGTTATAAAGTTGCAAATTCATTATGAATTTTTACAGTTGCCTACTGACAGTTTTTAATGTGGCGTAGTTATTTAAAGTAGTACCCACAGAAGATCTCTTTTCTGGCTGATAATAGCAGTTTTGAGAGCTTGTCATTTTGTACATATGGGTAAAACTATAATAATGTGGTATTACTTTGCATTTACTAACTTTGAACTCTTATATGTTGTTGCCCCACCACTTGATATCAGAATAATCTTTGCAGCTCTCAGTAGTTGGTGGTTTTTAAATGCATTTAATGATTTTTGGATCTTCAGCAAACTTTGTCCTTTCCTTAGTATATGCACTTCTTACCAGCTTATTATCACTGTGGTTCTCCACTGATAACTTCCCTCTGTTGTGAAGACTGACTGGTTATTCCTCTTTACCTACTGTCTTTTTGCTTGGGAAATGCAGGTGCAGCAATGTTGGAGAATGCTTTTTTTTTTTTTTTTTTTAGTGAATGTTCTTCTTCTTTTCTTGGCCGAAATATATTTTATTTTTCACATTTCAAAGCAGAGGTGGTTGCTTTGTATTACTTCTTGACCACAGTTTAACCATGGTCATTTATTTCTGTATACTCACTTCATTTTTGTTTAGATTTTCCTTGTTGTCTTAGACTTCTTTTTATCATGACTGTTAATATTTTTCATTTATGTTGATTTTTAGGATGACTACTTTAAAAAAGTAACCCTCCCCCTGCCTTCTTAAATTTTTGCCATCACTGGTAATTAGTTCATTACTTCATTTCCTTTATTGAGGAAGTTGATTTTAATGATAATTATGATCATTGTTAGTGGGTGAAATACAGTTAAACTGCAGTTAAAGGCAAATCAGGTACATTTTCATGTTTGCTTTGGTGAAATAAGCAGTCACTCTGATGGACTATAAATAGCTTGCTGTCAAATGGACAAGTAAAATAATTGTAGTACCTACTGGGTAGTTCATAGCGCCGTAGAAGATTCTCCAGAAAGCCAATTTTATTAGCATTCAGTGTATTTTTTGATGCAGATTCACTGTGATGTTTTATATATACACACACGGATTGTTTTTAATAATATTGAAAGATCCCATCACTTCAGACTCATACAGTGAGCTCTGTTTCAGTCTTTTAAGTGTTACATGTTAGTATATTAATTTACATTAGCAAACAAATAGAGTGTGAATTATTTAGTCTATTTTGACCATTCTGTGTTGATTTACATTAGCAAGAATTTTACAGTGAAGAGCATTTGAGGAAAGGGGGATCAGTCTGTATTGAACCTCTGCATTCCAACTGAGGTATTACTAGTTTTTTCCTTGGTTTTAGTCCATCTGTTATCAAAAACAAATGGTGGAATTCATCTCACCTAAATTAGGTATCTGAAAGTTGTACATTGAAATATTATCATAGAATTGTTGAGGTTGGAATGGGTCTCTGGAGGTTCTCTGATCCAACTCCTGCACAAGTGGGGCCAACTAGAGCCAGTTGTCCAGGTCTACATCCAGAGGGCTTTTGGATGTATCCAAGGATGGAGACTCCACAAATGCGATTTCTCATCCTAGATTTTCTGTGTGGAAAGAAACAGAAAGAAGTAGACACTTCCAGAAGGTGCTTCTTTTCATCCTAGGATAAGCATCTAAGAGAGTTTAATTGAATGTCTTCTACAGGTGCCTGTTTTACCTCTGAGTGTTTGTAACGTAATCTCAGAGGGGCTCATCCAGGTGGAGAAAGATCTGAAAAAAAAAACAACCCAGCCCAGATCGCTGGTGAAATGTGCACCAGTTACTGCTGTTTTCAGAGATAGAAACTCCACCCGAGTTTCTTGAATAGTATGGTGGTTTCCTCTGTAAAACTATTTCATGATGCTAAAGAATGACCATAGAAATACTGTGCCCACAGTTTTGACAGTTTTATTGCTTGTCCTTGGTACACATTATGTGTTTACCAAATATGCAAATATGTGATGTGCAGTCACAAGTTCTAAATTAGGATAATAGTTTTATTTGAATGTAATTAAATGTCTCGGGAGAACTAAGGAGGTAGTCGGCTTATATATTTAGTATATTAGAAGCTTTTATGTTAGACATTATAAATTGGTTATTAGCAATTAATTGAGAGAGAAAAAGTAATTTGCAAGTGGATGAAAAGTAGGAATTAGGGTAGAAGCCAAAGCTAGTCCTTGCTTAGTTGTATTAATTCTGTCTGAAGTTGGGGGCTGAAAGATGACTTTGAATATTAAGATAAGTTTAACCACCAAAAAAAGTTTGCCTAGTATTTCAGCTTGCTTCTTGTTTGGAGTTTAATTTGAAGGCAATACCAACTGCTTTTAAATAGGCTATGAAATAGCCCTCTGTTAAAAGTGACTGTTGAAATTATACACTTACAAGAGATGAATTCTTTGAATATCTTTAATTTAAAACATATTATTGCAATTTTAATTATATAACTTTCTGAAACAAATAGAAAAGAATGTCTTAAAATTATTTTAGAATTAATTTATTCTGTTCTTTTGCCTTTCTGAATTAGGTAATATATTTGCAGTTATTGAAATTTAACACTGGTGCTTTCAAAATTCTTCAAGGTTACTAGGATAAAGTAGGATGCATGAGAGTCAGGCTTTGTTTCCTTCAAAAGTGAAAGATGTTTCTGCCATTAAAAGGGGATTGCTTTTTTTAAACTAAGTTTCATATTCAATTCAGTAAGGTGTTTTGAGTTCATCTTTTTTAAGTTATGCAAGTGACTGATTGAAATTGGTGAATTCCATTCCTTTTGCAAATTTTTGCTAATTTCTTCCTTCCCCCCCCTCTTAAAACATGCCTGGTAGTTGTGCTATTTAACTGGAGCTCAGGACTTTGGATAGCATTTTGCAAGTACCTGGGTAGAGAGGAGTCAGGGAGTAATTTCATCAGTACTGCTGTTAAATCACTTTTCATCTGAGTGCTTGTTCCTCTCCCAGTGCTGTCTCTCACTTCCACCAGCAGTAGGTTTCCTTGGCCACATGATGAACTAATCTGTGATATAATTAAGCAAGTTTTCAATGTCTGCGTTGGTTCAGAGCAGATCACTGATTCTTTTTTGGAGCGTGACTGCACGACTGTTTGGGTAGTACAAGGGAAAGGGCAGTAGGGTCTTGCAAACTTGTAACTGAGGGCAAATGTTGGCTTCTATCAGGAGAAAACATAGCTGAGTTATTTTCAGTGTCTTTATGTTTCTGAGTAGGCAAATTTCTCTTCAGAGAAAGTCTCAACTGCTTTTGAGCTTTTCAGATTCTGGAGCTTCTGGGCGAGGCTACCATTTCAATTACAATTTCATTGTATAGGAAGGAATATTTCAAATATCTTCTGATTTTATTTAATGATAGTGTTGTATTCAGCACTATGACAAAATTGAAGGTAGTATTTTATGATATTAGGGTGTATATTTTGTACAAGCTGTGTTTTACATAGCATGATTATTAATTTGCTGTGTTACAGATCATGGCTGTGAGTTTCTCTATCAAAATAACCTCTCTTGCTGTGCAAAAAATATTCAGTGTTGGTCACAATGAAGGTATGAAAGACACTAAACTATGTATTTCACATTGTAATGCTGTTCTTGTTTTCTCTTGTAGCTGGTTGGCGGCGAATTTGATCTAGAGATGAACTTTATAATCCAGGATGCAGAGAGCATTACGTGCATGTCAGAGCTTTTGGAGCACTGTGATGTAACGTGCCAAGCAGAAATCTGGAGTATGTTCACAGCAATTCTCCGTAAAAGTGTCCGTAATTTACAGACTAGCACGGAAGTTGGTTTAATTGAGCAGGTACTGCTGAAGATGAGTACTGTGGACGACATGATTGCAGGTATAATTTGCCAACTGATAAAATAATTACTGCATTCTTGAACTGTCAACATTTTGTGATTATGGAAGGGTTTGGGATGTCTTGGTTTTTACTTAAAGTGGTATTTTTGTTAGTACTGCTATTGAGTCAGAAGTACTTTATCAGTTTCAGAAAAATGACAAATATATATTAGTTTAAAATAGATGTAGATACATTGTTTAAAATAACTGGCTGTTAATTCATCTGAGAAGATAATGTTATCTTAGTGATTAAAAAAAAGCAGTTTTGAACATAATTAAGAACAGTACATGTTAGACTTCTTAACAGTCAAGGTAATATTTTTGTTTTTAAGTGCATTGATCATTTTGAATTATTCAGATGTTAGAATTGTTATTGTGATCCACTTTAAACATAACCTACATCTGACAGCATATCAGAAATTATTCATAGCTTTGAATGCTGCACATTTGGATTATTTTAAACAGTCATTTCATATTGTGTGGCTGTGCTCCCTATAATATCTCTTCAGTTTTTATACTTGTGGTTTCTAACATCCTGTGATTTTTTACAGCTTTAAAAAAAGAGCATACTTTGTTTGCTTACTGAAAATAAGTGATGAAGTTGTTGCACAGCTAAGGTTTTCAGAATACTTTTGAAGGAGTTTATGCTATTCCATATTACGTCCTCTCAGCAGTAGGGTACAGATTGTAATCCTGAATTACTTGGTTAGAGGCGCAGGTTTGGATGTCACATTTAAATATGGCAGTTGAGAGCGACATATGATTAGTATTTATCTACTACTTATTTTTCTTGGGGAGAAACTTAAGCCAATCAGTTTCTTTCAACTCAGTGTGAAAGTAGTTCTTAATTGTGACAGAGTTTGGGACTGATTGTAGGATACTTAAATTGTGAGGCATTTTTGAAAGATTGAAGAGGTTCATGTTCCATAATTCTAAGATTTTAGTTGATTCTGATTCCTGACACATACGTAGGCTTTGTGGAACAGTAAACCAGCAAGGATTTCAGACCAGAAACAATAGGAAGGTAACAGCAGCATGAAAACTGGATTATTCAGGAATGGTTTTGTTCTTGGCTTTTTTTCAGTATAAAGGTGTCTGTAATGTTAAGTATTTGAAAAAGCTACATTCTGTATTTCAAAGCAAGTCTTACCGAACACCTTATTGATTAGAAATGTGTGTGTTACGCTAAATAATGCACTGCGAGATCCAGACTGAAGTATAACAGATCAATAGATTCACAAACCAATGGTTTTCACCAAGTTGAATATTTTGTTTTGCAGGACTTGTAAATATGTCAGAATGGTATAAGGGTGAAGATATTGTTTTATTCCACATTAAATGTAAGACATTAGTTGATGAAAACAAACATTTCTATCTTGAAGTTTTTCAGGGTTTCACTCACAGAAATAATGTGCTTACATCAGTAATCACACCAATAAAATTTGCCCAATTTGAGCTCCCCTAAATCGTACTTCTGTATGTGGCATATATAATTGTAATGATGTCCCCATTACGGAAAAATTTAAAAAAATGCTTAGCTAATTGTAGAAGTCAGAAATCAAGAGTATAGGATCTGACTTCCAGGAGCATTTGGGAACTGAAATATCACTCTGAATTTACAACTATTAATATAAGCCAGGGTAGTACATTAATAAAGAAATTAATGGAGCCTCCACCCCTTTAATCTTTTTTTGAGAGTGGTCACACTTCAGAAAGAGACCTTCTGCAGAAAAAACATCAGTAAGCTTGCTCTTCTGTATACTTATATGGACGAAGAGAGCACATATTTAATTTAAAATCAAAACTGAAAATTGGAATTCTGATGGCATTTTAGCTCTGCAATGTGTGTCAAATTATCTGAATAGCCTGCTATATATTATGAGGAGGGATTTAACAGAATCAGGCTTTGTAGGGTCTTTCTCTGATAATGGTAAATAGATGAGAATGTGGGGGTTTTGAGAATTTTTCTGACAAAGACACAGAAGCAACTAAATCTGTCATTTTGCTTTTATGTCTTGATTTCTACAAGCACCTCACCACCCTTTTATAAATGGCATCAATGTTGGTAATAAGTCAGAAGTAATAAATATGGTCATGTAATAATAACTAGCTTAGCGGTAGGCACCTGATGACAAAATGAGTGACAACTAATGCAGTATCTGTGTTCCCTAATCTGTTATGCAGATGTTGAGGTCATAATTGACGCCAAATGACTGTAGAACTGCTTTGCCCCAAAGACTTCTATGAACTTTCCAAACCCAGAGAATAAAGTAAGAAATTTTGTGGCAAAATGATTTTTAACATTCAGGGAGGATGCTTTGAACAAGAGCTGTGTTAGTGCTTACTCCGAGGAAGTTAGTACCACTTTCTTCCCAAAACAGTTGCTAAGACTCTGTCAGCCCAGTGCTTTGCAAATGGCTTTTATCATCTGTAAGGGGTGTAGGTTTTCTGTTTTTTATTTGGTTTTGGGGGGAGTTGTTTGTTTATTTTTAGGTCATATCACTTGTTCCTTTGTGAAATGCTGTGATTAGACCTAGATAAGGTTTAAATAGACAAGACAGGCATAATCTCTGTTTTATGTTCTGACAGCACGCTTTCAGGACCAGTCTTAAGTCTGAAGCCACTCTTCTCTGGTTTTATGAAAGTAAGACAACAATAAACATGTACCCAATCTTTTGCAGTGAGAAGAACTTGTCTGTCTAGATGAAGACTATCAGATTCATGAGGCTTCTCAGCATTTTAAATATCTCACTTCTTGAGATTTTGCAGATTCTGTGGTCAAGAATAAAAGCTTAATCACCTCTGAAAGTCTCAGTTGCAAACCAAATGGGATCATTGGCACTTGTATTCCAGTTTGCTTTCCAGAAGCATCACGTATCAGAAGTCATCTTTGCACTCTGATAATCTGCTATACTAAGATAGGGGATGATCAGCCATTTTATCAATGGTTAAGGGGAAAAGTTTACTAAAATATTTGCATAGGTGATGGGCACTTTTTTTTTTTTAACAGCTGCCAAGGATCTTCCTTGAGGGATTCACTTTTTGCAGTTTTCTGTTTCCAGGTGATGAGTAGTAAAGCAGATCATCTGCTCTGAGAGACTGGGATAGTGTGTCTGTAGTAACTTCAGAGTCTGAATGGTGGACGAGAAAGTAGCCTGAACTCATACACAGTGGATATGTCTCCCTTGAGCCTCATTTTATTTCCCGCAGTTCTGTTGTGATGCTGTAGGTAATTGTTCTAAAATTGCTGGAACTGAATTCTTAAGCACTGAAACAGTTCCTAAGCAAAGATGTTAGGTTTGGAGTACTCTGTCATTAAGGGGCTGTTAACAAGCATTTCTTTCAACTGGTTCCATAAGAAACACTGCAAAATTATCACATTCTCTATTGCCAACATGTAGAAATTAATTTACGTCACCAACAGAGTTAAAATTCAGAATTTCATGGCTGTCTGTTATTAAAAGGTTAAGGAGGCATGAGGGTAGTTTTCCTGAAGTTGTGTTGCCAATGCTGTTTAATATGTCTTCTAAAGTTAATGCCATACCATTCATTTTGATATATGCTCATTGTTACTTGAAAGACAGGCAGGCTCTTTTACCATTGTATTTTCATATTAAATGACTGGATTAAGCATTCCTTCAAGGTTTCTGGTTAATTTATAGATCATAATCATATATAAACCACTTAGTATGAAAGTAGTCAGAAGGTGCCATTAACAGAAATAAAATCTGTTGGATTCAGTGCATTTTAGAAAAGCCTTAAAAATGAGAAACAGCGCCTGTTTTCTCCTTTTGGACTTAATATTATTTTACACAATCTTGCTTCTGAAATGAGATCATAGATACCAGTTATATATGTGATCTTACTTAATATAAAAAAAATGAAGTAAACATTAAATCCAATTGTAGTAGGTTTTGTGACCTTTGTCCGTTTATAGATGAGTGGATTATTAGGATGTGGACTGACTCTTTTGCATGAGATTTCTAATAAGAATGAATAAAGTTATGTAATAGAGTACAGTTCTTTTTAAGTATTGTCATACTGAAACAAGAAACAAATCTTCTTTAGAGGTGGTTACAGCAATATTTTAAAGTAGCATTAAGTGCTTTGACTTCCACAGATGTTCTTTGCTTTATCTTTGTTACCTACCGGGCTTCAATCTTTCAGCTCTTTGTTTTACCCAGAGTTATGTTGTTAGGGAGCTTACATTTATTTCTCTCCATCAATGTTTTATTCATTATTTAAAATTATGTACTTCTACACATCTAAACATCTTCAGTAGAAAAAAGAAATTTTCTGTGCCATAAGGTATTGCAGGGCTATAACAATGAAACAAAGCAGCACATGTTTAGTAATTTTAAAAATATGTCAATCATTTCTGTGTTTGACTGTATTAATTTACATTTTTGTCATCTATGTTAGAAGATTTTTTTTTAATGATGTTCTGTTTTTCACCAAACAGCTTTGCTTCTACACACTTTTTCTCTGTAAAGGAAGCAAAATTTGAAGTAGCTTGATCTAAAAAGCAAACTAAGACTACAAAACAAGAATTGGGAAATACTCAGCCAAAGATTGGTATTCACTAGTGCTGATTTCCCTTTCTGAGTTTTCAGTGTGTTACTGTTCTCAATTTTTCATCACATACAATATGTGCGATCACTGCCAGCTTCACACAGCAGGTTGGAGACACTACAGTGAAGGGGGCAGATGCTTGGAGGTACTAGAGGAGGAGCTGGGTCATAGAATTCACCATCGTAAAAGACAAGGGGGTTTAGTTGTCTTAGCTTTATTTTGCTTTCCCTTAGGAAATTCTGTCACAAGTACAATGTGGCACTAATTTTAAAGGAAAGATTAAATAAACTCTTCCTTTAAAGAAAGGGGGGGGAAAAAGTCTATACTTGAACATTAGGAATATATTCAGATCTTATGGTGAAAATGTCTGCAAGTTACAGTGTTTTTCTTTTGCCCTTCCTGACATGCAGTTTCACTCACTGAACAGCTTACTATGTCTCCTGTAAATTAAATATTTCATTCTTCACACATGCCTTTTGCTTTCTGAGGACCAGAGGTTGGCTTCATAGTAGAACAAGTTAAATAGGTATTGATGGTTTTACTCAAAAATATATACATAGGGATTTGCAGAGAGAAAATTTGTTTTAAAACAAAATACCGATGCAGAATGTCCTGAAAAGGATGGATGCTTTTTAAGACTACTCTTTGTCAGCAGCTGTAAGAGTCATCCTTTCACTAATGAACAAGGAGAACATGTAGTCCTGCAAATAAGATATAAGCTTATTCTTGTCTTCTGCAAGTTTTATGGGGGGAATCTTCTGATTGTTGAGCAGATTGAAAAAAGCTTGTTAATGCTGATTCTATTGTGTTATAGCTTTTTTGTTTTGGAAACTCTGTACTTCACTGCTTTATCTCTGAATTAAATTTCTTATGCCACATCTGTGAAGATAAGCAAATTGTTTTTCCTTCTGCTAGAGGAAGTAGTAATTCTTAGTAGTGCATTTTATTCCGGAAGAAAGTGTGGAGTATAAGGCAAGGTCCAGCATCCCACAAGCTAACAAATTTTTAAAATGAAATTCTGTGTTTTAAAATAAAGATCCAAGCACTAGCTGTAATTTTAAACCTGATATTCTCTGAAAGGCATGCTATGTAATGCTATTACTTTAAAAGTTTATGGGTTTTGAGATGTTTTAATGAAAGTTGTATTACATAAATTCATTACTAATTTTGATCACTTCTTTTTATTGTGGTCTTTTATTGTTTTCTCACTATGATTTTTTAAGGGTTTTTTTGTGTGGTTTTTTTGGTGTCCCGTCCTCCCCGTCCCTCCCTCCCCCCTTCATTCTGGTAAAAATTGGAAGCATTATCACTGTAGCAAAACTGTGGGAACCATACAAATCCTCAGTATAAGGCGCTGTGCTTAAGTTCAAGAATAATGTCAAGCATCATTTAGGTCATAAATTTTTGAAAAATACTAACTTCAGAGGAATGAAGAAACCCTTATCCCAAAAGCATGTAACAGAAAGGGGCAAGCAAGAAGTTCATAATGTAAGATGAATGTTGTGAAATGGGAAGAACTCTTCATAAATTTAATAGATACTTTGTTCAAAGTGTGACACAAAATCTAAAACTGCATATGTAAATTTATTTCTAAAATAAGTAAAATGGTGAGAATATGAAATCCTTTGTAAAATATTTAAGGCAACTAAGTTTGATTTTTAGAATTTGTGAATACACTTACTTTTAAAGGTATTAACTTTTTCAGCTTTTTTGTCCAAACAATGAAATACAGAGTTCAGAATAACTTTATTTTCCTTTGAAGATCTTCTAGTTGATATGTTGGGGGTTCTTGCCAGCTACAGCATCACTGTCAAAGAGTTGAAGCTTTTGTTCAGCATGCTTCGAGGCGAAAATGGAATCTGGGTAAGCTGTGATCAGATAAAGCATTAAGTGTCATTCCATTAGAGCCTGAAGTTAACATAAATTGTCTCCTGGGACATATAAACTTGATTATTTTTTTTTTCATGTTGATTGAACATATGTTTATGAAGTATTTTTGCTAACTACTTTAGAGTTAATTTGCTGTGTTGTTTGAAAACCGTCCAGTTTCCATTGTAGCCTAGAGAGTACAAAAATGGTTGTATTGACTTTTGTGCAATTTTCTTGTGTTCACAGCCAAGACATGCGGTTAAACTATTATCAGTCCTTAATCAGATGCCACAGAGACATGGGCCTGATACCTTTTTCAACTTCCCAGGCTGTAGTGCTGCAGTAAGTTTTCAACCAAAATACTACAACTTGAGGAACAAATCAATTGCTCCTCATTTGCATTTCCTTTCATTTGGTTTCAGAAATTCTTGAAAAGGAAACGAGAGGGGATATACATGCTGAGTACAGTAGACCTTGCCTTCCATAGGTTTGCAAGGTAGTTGTAGTGTTGAGCAGTTGCACTTGTGAGGATGGAATGTCAAATAGCAGGTTTTTGTGGGGGGAAGTTATCATAAAAGTGAAACCTGAAAATTCTGAAGAACAGTGTTATTTTATTTGAAAAAAGTAATTGATATTATATAAAGCAGAAGCTTGAGGAAAATATAGGGATGAGCTTGTCCATGTCATCGGAGTTTACAGTGACAGCTTAGTCATAGATTTTATTATATTGTTTTCTTTTTGTCTGAGCTCCATCAGCTGTTTCCTTTCCCTCAAGGCAGTGATATAAATGCAGTCTTCTTTTGGCTTTACTTTTTGAGATAACTCACGGTGATGAAATTGTATTCCTTTCTAAACCTTCTCAAATAATTATTCTCTCTTTCATTCACTGCATGTACGTTCAGAAAAACCTACAAATAAATTTGAATATTGTATACAGGTTTATAAATATGATTATTAAGGCAGTAAATACAAATGCTTAAAAATGAGAAAGCCAGAGTTGAGATTCACTTTGCCATTCTGGTATGGAATAATATATGCTCATGGTAGAACTTGGAATCTTTTAAGGGGAAGTAATCCTGAGATCCCTGTCTTTTTATGCCAGTGCATGAAGGGTGGTAGGAGCTTCTCTGGGGCTGTTCTACTTGTGTTTCCTCAATAGCACTGGTAGTTTTCTTCAGGCATAAACCACCACCTCCTGTTCTTTGTGAATTCAGCTGTTGATGTGGCAGATTGCATCAGGGAAATAAACTGGCTGAAAATCACTGTTTTTCACCTGGGTTATTTTTGGCTAGATCACTTCCTTGATCTTGTTTGATATTCAGCTGCACAAACAGATGTGTCAGCAAAATGCACAGGGCAGATTGTGTAAGGAATTAATTACTGAGTTTTGAAAGAGAGAGTTTCATTTGCTATTGCTAAATTAAAACCACAGTTAACCTCTCCTAAAGGTACATACAGCAGCAAGACAGCTGTTGCAGAATATGAATGTCTGCAACAACACAGACTCCTTTCACATTTCTGGGCTTCAGAGGGAAACCCTGATGAAATGTCTCTCTTAAATTTAATTTTGTATCAAAGCTTCAAAAAAAGTTTTGCAGGGGAAGAATTTCAAATATTCCTCCCTGTCCAAAGAGGTGCATTGATTATAGTAGCATAAAGTTTCTTGATTGAAATGCACAATAGAAGTTTCTCTTGCCTTGGTTAGGATCTTGTTTCACATACTGCTCATTACTGATTGTGCGTATGCAAATATGAGTTTCAATTTTACATTTCTTGAGTAGAGCATGTTGGATTACACTGTGTGGTTCTAGAGAGGAGTCATCCTCTGAAGCGGGTCAAGGGCGATTACTTATAAAATGACCCCAAACCCAAAGCACTTCATTAGAAGAAAGAGACTGGATAGGACCTAGTTTACTAGCACTGAGTTCACGTTTTCAGGTGTGATGCGCAGTGATGACATCAGACAGAGAAACAGCATAATGATTACTTGGCATGACGAATATCAGATTGGCCCTCTTTAAAGTAGGGTGCATGCTCCTTCTATAACCAAGACTTCAGTGGCAATATGAGAGAGCCAAGAGTCTACTGGACCAGTCGGCTGATCTGCTGGTGGGAGCTGCTTCACTATCCCAACAGAAGGGCCCTTCCCAGTACTGCGTTACATCTCTGCCAGCCTGTATAAGTAGCACCTTAGTCACTCTGTTGTGGTGGCAGTACTATTCCCGGGTGTTGTTCCCGTTTGCCATCAAGCAGCTCTTTTCCTGTTTACAAACATTTAATTTCTTAAATTTTTATAATTTAAAATGTTGCGTATAGTTTCCATACCGAGGGGAAGAAACATTTTATCTTTTAGTGGTATCATAGAAAACACTGACTTTGTAAGTGACCTCTGAAGTTCTTCTGGGCTGATTTCCTCCCTAAAGAGTGCCTAACTTCAAAGTTAGATCAGGTAATCAGGGCCTTGTCCAGGGATAAAGAGTTCTCTGAAACCTCTTCATCAGTCAGCCCATAAAAATAAAATACTGAAAAATCAAATTTGTTCCCAGGCCGTCCCTTACTATTAATGTACTTAACTGAGAATGGGGGTAAAATTTTCAGTCTCTTACCCTACTAAGTGTTCAGAGGAGAAAAACCTGATAGTGCTCTTCAACCGCAGAGAACAACTTTTTTTATACTGTAGTTTTCACAGTGAATCTCTATTGTATACTATCTGTTGAGATTATTTGATCTTAATGTTTAAGTCTGCTGATGAGATGAATACTTACTGAAAGCTGAATTTGTAGTTTAATTTCTGCAGAAGTAATTTGTCTATTATTTTCTCTTAATAATGCCCATTCACAAATTTAATTGCATGTCCTCTATTGGTAGAGTTTATGTAGTTAAAAATTAAAGTATTTTAAAATAGATGGAAAATAAATGAGTTTTATTCAAAAGCACCGTTTGAAGGGGAAGGGGCAGTTATAGTCATCTTTAATATTTGAAAGTCAAAGCAGATCTGCGGATCTGGAATGCCAGGATTTTAGAAAGGCATTACCTTTAACAATACTTCTCAAAAAATTAATTTTTTTACTTACTGTTTCCACTTTTTTTTTTTCCCTTCCAGGCAATTGCATTGCCTCCTATTGCTAAGTGGCCTTATCAAAATGGGTTTACTCTTAACACCTGGTTTCGTATGGATCCGCTAAACAATATCAATGTAGATAAGGATAAACCCTATCTCTACTGGTAAGTAACTTACAACGCTGCAGTTATGGTTTGTTTTGGCTTCCTAATAACAGTTAATCTTTCTCGTTGTTTCTAGTTTCTGCCATGCTTCCCCCCCCCCAAATAGCTGCAGATTTTAATGGCTGCTTACTGTATACAAACTCTTGCAAAGTCATCTGTCCTTTTTGCTTTGCAATTTATACATTCACGGATGCAAGACGTGTGCCTCGTAGGTAAACCATAAAATCTAGTGTGGTGGTTTGTTCAGGAATTTTAAAAGATATGATTTCTTAGAGCTGTAAACTGAGAATGTTGTCATATTTCCTGTTTAAGCTTCTTGGCTGATGTCAGTACTACAAACCAAATCTGTTAGAGCGCAGTCTGCACGTTAGCTAAAGGTAATAGAAAGTAGATCTGTGAATACAAAAATGGCTCACCGATCACCTGTTCCCAAAAATGGAAGCTATATTTCATAGTACATTAATTGCGGGAGAGATAATTTTAGTTTACTCTAGGTTTGTTGTTGTGATAAAAATAGAAATAATCATTACATCCTTAATAAAGCCCTCTGGTATTTAGAAATTATGCTATAATAGTAAAAATGTTTATTCTATTGGTCAATCATGAAAAAAGTTTTTTCACTTCAGAAATTAATTACATATCTGATCAAGTATGGTTGTCTTAGTTGAAGAAAAAAAGGAATGAGGAAAATAAGGAACCTTCTGTTGTGTCAGAACATGCTGGTAATTTCTTTAGCACTTCTTCATTCTTTATGTATTTGCTATTTAGTACGCTTACCTGTTCTCATATTTTTAAAAACTGTATATCAGCTGTGCAGACAGCTTGGACATAAGCAAGATCTATCAAGTTTTAGCAACTCAGGAAAACAGGAGTAGCACAAGGAGGGAAGTAACCAAAAGTAATGTTTCCCACTTTGTAGCGATTCCAGGTAGTCTAAAGAGCAGAAGGTTTTAGTATCAGCTGAGGAGAGGACCAGCAAATGTGGTCTCAGGAAGGTACTTGTACTACAGTACATAAAAATCTTACTGTGTGTTTACTTGGAAAATGAAAATAATTCATATTTTTTCTGGAACAAATATCTGATTAAAAATAATTTAGGTTTATTCTGAAGAAAAAAAATAATACATTTTTCTCTAAATTACCATCTGGGATAATGCTTTTCCATGTGTCCATTTTCTGCTAAGTGCTATAGTTATTTTACTATGGAGATTTTTTCAAGCTGTTGGGTATAGCTATTTTTATTAGTATGATCTATATTTTATTTATTTTTTTCAGTCTGTCAAGGACAATAACAAATGCAATTATAGGATTGAACATGCATACAGGAATTTAACATGATCATTTCTTTCTCAGCCAGAATTTATGTTTCAGAATTGACAACTTTAGGTGGTGTATTTGATTTGAGAATTTGTTATTGCCTCAGAACAGGAAAAGCATACTCCAAAGTTGCAGAGCCTATGATGTATGCTGCTTTTCTTATGGTTAATAGTGTAGAAAGACCTTTAGCCTGAATGATGAATATGATTCCTTCTGATTCCAATATAATACAGAAGCAGCAATGACTTTAGGTTAGAATAACTTCAGATGTTTGATTATTTATTTTTTTATATGTGTTTTTTGCTGTGAGGTAGTTCTGATGTTTATTATGATGTGATTACAATTCTTACTGAATTCTAAGATTTTTGAGCATGCTTTTTAACGTTTTTTTTTTTGCACTGAAATAGTTTAAAATTCTCCGTGTTAAGCTTTCCTGGATATTTATGGATACTTCATATTTGTCCGTGTCAGAGGGAATTTAATTCTGGTTCCATTTTTAAGTATATTGATTTAGACCTTTCCTCTGGCCTATATTCACTTTGCTACAAAGAAGTGGTATAGCTTAGAATAATTAGAATAACTGCCTTGTATACTCAGATATCTGTCTTTAATAAACAGATTTTTCCTTGATTAGAGTGGTTGGTTTTGAACATGTGAATGAATAAACCCCACAAAGCTGTCCTTCCAGTTATCAAAGAAACCTGAATTTCTTCCTTCAAAAGAATTCTAGGTCTCACCTTAACATTATACTCTGAAGAATATATTTTTTTATTAACATACTTCTTATTAGGTACAACCATAACATTTCCATGTTTGCTTAAAAAATGTCTACTGACAGTATGATTTGCCTATAATAAGTAACTTAATACGACATCTGTTTATTAGATTGATTAGCATAAAGAGTCTAGCAGAGTAAGAAAGTATTTTTTTTTCTGAGTTTATCTTTCCCCATGGTTGATGTGTGCTTTTCTTTGTTTTTATGTTTTTTCTGTTTTCATAACCCAGGACATGCCAAAATAATCTCTTTTCCAAGCTGCAGCAACAGAATATAAACCTGGAAAGTATAGCCCCAAAACATATGGAGTTTCTACTCTCTTATTGTAGTGCATAAAGGATAACCTCTCTAGTAAGCATAGGTATTTTGCTGCACACACAGACTCTTGAGTAATCTTTGGGCATATCCGTGCTGAATGAATGATGACATATCTCACACACACACACACACGCACTTGCAAGCGCAAATCTTTAATTATAGTTCAGTGTCTCACTTTCTTATGTTACCGCTTGTTACGGAATGTATGTAAAAGGAAAGTATTTATCAAGAGTGGGAAATAAAACTTCTGTGACTAACAAGGTGGAACTTTGTAAGTGCTTCATATGAGCTGCAGAAAGAAGTCAGTTTCACAGAAATCAATTGCCAAAATTGAGGCTGTGTAAATATAAATACACATAAGAGAAACTGAATATGCCAAACTCAGAAGGAAATTAGGAACAATGCAAATACTTGTCATTTTTATATAGTGTCTTAAACCAAGCCATAATTAATAATTAAAAACAAGAAAAATATTCCAACTAAATCATCCATGTAAACTTCTTTACGCAAATTTTAGACTTTGCTACGTGGAAGGTCGAGTCACACGGAACCACCACCAAGAGAAAGATACCAAAGCAAAGATTTATTTTCTTCCAATGTGCTTTTTCAGCATGTAATATCTTTCTGTTGAACTAGGTGAAAAATGTGGCATATACATTAACTCTTTCTTCGTAGTTTCTTCTTAAAAGTCATCTGTCTTTTAAACAATCTTTATTTTGAAAGCAATAACTTAGTAGCATGCACAACTTCAAAGAGGACTCTGATTTGAAAGAGAGGTGCTGAAAGAAACGTCAGCTAGAACAGGTTCCGCAGGACCTTCTCCAGTCAGGTTTTTTAATATCTTCACAAACGGAGACATTGCATCCTCATCAGGAGACCTGTACCAGTCTTTGACCACCCTCACAATGAAAAAGTTTATCGGTTTCAGTTTGAGTCCGTTGCGTCTTGTCCTTTCAGCAGGTATCACTGAGATTTCTCGGGCTCAGTCTTCTTTACTCCCCACCCGTCGGGTAATTATACTTGTTTTCTCTTCTCCAGGTTTAACAGTCCCATATCTCAGCCTCTTCTCATGTGTCAGAGGCTTTGATCGTTTGGTCCTTTTCCAACTCAGTCTGGTATGTCCATGTCTTCCTTGTGCAGCCCAGAACTGGACGCCGTACTCCAGACGTGGTCTCTGCAGTGTTGAGGGCAGGGGAAGGGTCCCCTCCCTCAACCTGCTGGTGATGCTTTTCCTAACACAGCTCCGGGTACCGCTGGCTGCCTTTGCCATGAGGCTGAATTACTGGCCCACGGTCAACTTACTGGCCACCCGCACCACCAGGTCCCTTTCTGCAAAGCTGATTTCCAGCTGGTCGGTACCCAGCATATACTGGTGCTTGGGGCAGATCCTCCTCAGGGGCAGGACTTTGCACTTGCCTTTGTTGATCTTCGTGAGATTCTTGTTGGCCCGTTTCTCCAACCTGCTGAATGACTGCACACTTTTCTGGTATATCAGCTACTCCTTCCAATTTTGTGTCATCTGTAAGCTTGCTGAAGGTGCACTCTGTCTCACCATTCAGGTTATTAATGAAGGAGCTGAACAAGATTTGTCCCAGTATTGACCCCTGGGGTACTCCAATAGTAACTGGCCTCCAACTGGACTCATACCACTGATGACAATGCTTTTAGCCCAGCAGTTCAGTTAGTTTTCAGACCACCTCACCATCCATTTGTGTATTCTTCGTTAGTTTGTCTTTAAGGTTATTACGGTGTTGAAAGGTCTTGCTAGAAAGTCAGGATAAACATCCACAGCTTTTCATCTGCATCCTCCGAGCCAGTGGTCTCATTGTAGAAGGCTATCGGTTTGATTGAAGATGATTTCCAATTTGTAAATCCGTGCTGGCTATTCCCAATCATCATCTTAGGTGTCATCCAGGCTTTAAATGAGCGCAGAAAGAAGTGACCAGAGGCCTTTCTGGTGAGAGAGAGAGCCATTACATCAGCTTGACCATGATGTGAAAACTGATGCTTAAAAATGGAGAAGGGAAGCAAAGAAATGCTTTCATATTTGCCAGATGTGAGGGAAAACTGCTACTGTTCTGTAATTAGCTAAATGCTAAGTGCTGCTTCAACAAATGTAAGCCAATTTGTTCGTTGGGTTTTTTTAAATAATTTTAATTATCTCTGAGGATGATGTTGAGCAGCTGCTAAGTGACCGTCTACTAATACTTTTCTATTGGACCATATTGTAGCTTTCTTACCAATTACAAAATGAGTGTGACAATCCTGGAAGAAAATTAGAAGTCTTTGACATTTGCATGGATTATAAATAACAATAAGGAGAAAGTTTTGTTGCAGAACAGTCAGGTTCAAATGGTAAGATTCAGAATTCTATAGCACAAATTTTAGTATAAGCAAACCAAATCATGTGCCTAGCAGTGAATAATGGGTGCCATGCTTATGGAATTAGTAGTTACATGTTAGAAAGCAGTAATTACAGAAGGATGTTAAGGGTTATTGTAGGTAACCAACTGACCATAAACTGCTTTTTCATTGCTCTAGCTGGAAGAGCTAATGTGTTCTTTTCAAGGATAGTCTGAACAGAGAAGAGAGTTAAAAGTGATGTGATCACTTCCTGAAATCTTGGCAAAAGCATTACTGGAATGCCATTTACAGTTAAGGATTGCTACTTTTTCTAAGAGACTGTGGATAAAATCGGTACTGTTCAGAGAACACTCTAGAGTGAACTGTGCGCTGGAAAACACATTTTATAATGAAACCTTCCAAGAAAAAAAATAAAAAGTGATTAAATAAGGATGCTCTTGACTTCATGCAAAATCTGACTTTGATGGATTGTTTTATCTGAGTTCCAGTGGGTAGACAGCGAAATAGGAGACTCCAAACTTTTAGACACACAGTACTGTGGTCACTTTAACTATCACAGTTATAATAAGACACGGTATAATAATAATAATCACAGTTTAATAGATCATTGGAAAAGTTGCCTCAAAAATGAGATTTAGATTCTTTGTCATAAAGAAAGTATAAATTTAGGAATTTAGGGCTAACCTTAACTGCAGTCAACTGGGAGGTCTCCATCTTCTAAATCTCTATACTTGTTTCTGCTAAAAAAGGAGATAGGGTGACAGTACTTCTAAGTAAAGCCTGGGATTAGATAAAATCAATCCAGCTATAAGATTGGGGTTTTGGTGGGGGTTTTTTGTGTTTTGTTTTGGGTTTTTTTTAAGAGATGCTTTCTTTCAAATTGTGTATTGGGCTCTGTAAAAGAATTAGAGGGTGAACTGAGGCTCGATTGTCGTAATAGTTGGTTATGTCCTTAAAACATCCAAGTGCTTCCACAACCATTTAATGGAAGAATGGCTAAAAATTCTGAAAGAGCATTCTAAATTTTATTTTTACTGATGTGTAGGGACAA
>NW_010972787.1:7919442-7920357 GCF_000737465.1 Haliaeetus leucocephalus
CCCCCCCCCAAAAAAAAGCCACAAAGCAAGCCGTGTAGACTTTTCAGTCCTTCTCTGGAGCTAATAATAATAGAGATAATGCAGAACAGATGCAAAAGTACATAATGGAATTCCAAAGTTAGTAGAAAAGGGAACTTCTTTTTCTTCTTCAGGCAAGAATGAATTAATATTTTCTCAATCTCAGTACTATGATCATATGTTAAATTGCTCATAAAATCCTAAGCTCAAGAAAGTGGAATCACTAAACAGTTTCACCAGTGGATGGAAGAACGCTTACCTGTTGTTGAAGTATAATAACATCCAGTAGCTGCTTTGAGAAACTTGCTGAAATGAAACATAACTATAAGGGGTATATGAACGATCTGTAGTAAAATTGTATACCAGCTGCTATGGGAGGTAGTTAAAGGCTCGTAAAACCATATGGGTGTTGACAGCACTGCTCGTGTTGTCTCTGTGCATTTCATTTTTTGGATGTGGCAAGTTCTGCATGTGTAGGTAATTGGTAAGAGAATTTCTGTGCAGTATCCTAGAGACCAGTCCTAGCATACTTTACCTTTGGCAAGAAATAAAATGTGAGGATTAACATAATCTGTATATTATAATGTTGAGGTAAACAGAGAACATATTTGAGCTCTCAGTTTCTCAACTACTGTTGTATTAGAATGGTAATTCGTTTGGGCAGAAAAAAGTAAAATATTGGCTAAGCTTCATGGTCAGAAAATCATTTGTTCTATTCCAAGGTGAAGAGAAGAGTCCTGCTAAGAAATGAGCTATTTTTTCATCATTTCATTGCTTTCTTGTCTTCATATGCTGAACTCCAGGAAGTTACACATGTAAGGGCAATTCAGTGATTAAAATTTCAGGAACAGCCTGGTTTGACCATAATGATGGCAAAATCAGCCCAGTAACTGGGGG
>NW_010972787.1:7920383-8156268 GCF_000737465.1 Haliaeetus leucocephalus
GTAGGCATTTCTTCAAGAACCTTTTTTTTTTTTTTTTTTTTACAGGGTGTTTTCAGTGAATACAAAATGTTTATTACCCCCTGTTCAAAGTGGTAGGATGCATTTTACACAATTTTAATAATGTTTTATCAGGTAAAAACATGATGGTATTTACAATGATTGGCTGCTGGTAATTTAAAAAAAAATATTTGACATCTCTAATCAAATAATAGTACACCATATGTCAGAACATAGTGAATCTGTGTATTTTTTTCAATATCCTTCAGAATAGGATTCTGTTAGCCAAAACCATTTTAGCTTGTAGAGATGACATGTTGCTGAGAAACAAATTTGGCATTGTGAGAGATGCAACTACCTGCCGCAAATTTCTTTGAATGGCATAGAGCCCCAAGGAGGTAAATGAAAGTTTCAAACTAGCCCACAACACACTCAGTTGTTCTTACTGTAAAAGCTGTATTTTAACGTTTTTAACCTTCATCTTATTGTACAAAATTCAGTACTGTGGTCGTGCATGTTATTTGTCTATATGGGTAATGCAGGTTATATACCTATATGAGTAATACTCTCCTGTGAGGCTGTTCACTGTCCCTTTTGTTGTGGGGTATAGCTGCCTATGGGGTCATTGTGGAAGCCAGATCATTGAAATCCATCATTGATCCGTGTTAAAAATAGTCTTCAAAAGACGCAGGGGAATGGCGGTGTTATAAATTGTCTTCACTGTTGAGGTCAGTGGTGATGGACAGTATGTAATTTTTCTCTTCATTCTTAGATTATATTTTAGGTTTATTTAAAGAGGATTTTTTTAGGTTTATTAAAGGGTGTGCCCTTTTTTGGCAAGGAGGGTTGTGTGGAAGCCTGTACAAAGGGCTGTGGCAGGGAATAACGATCCTTTCCAGTGCAGCAGCTTGAGGGGAGAGAGAATTGTGTATGACGTATAGAGGTAGATAGAAGAATGAGGAAACGACAGCCTGAATTTGGGAAAATAAAGCTTCTGCAGCACCTTAACAAGTTGCTAAAGGGAAAGAGCAAACCAAGGCATGTCTCGGGGCCAACAGATGATCAGAGATCATGAGGCATATTATACTGCAGCTCTTAAGATGACTGAACTCAAGACTGGAAGTAAGGACCTCTGTGCAAGGACCCGTTAGGGCGGAGAAGAGTCATCTATAGATGTTACTACTCCTGTTCTGTTTAGCCTGATCACTCTGTTTTCCACATTTAATACAAGTATGCTAATTAATTGTAACAAAAGTGGCTTTCTAGAATTTGAGAATTTGAATTCCTCTTTTTGACCTTTAAAAATTCCCTCACAGGAGAAGAACATCTGAGCTCTGACCACCTCAGGGTCTAGTCCCACCACCTGTCTTGTAATGTGTTTATTTTTTTCAGAAGGTCATGGTTTATCAGCTGTATTTTTGACAGTGAGGAAAGAGGAAAATCTAATTCTCTCCTTCAGTAATATACACATATAGATTTAACTGTAAGCTTCTGAAGATGGAATTAGGTCTATAACTATGCAATTTTTTTCATATTAAAATCAAGATTGTATTTGTGTAGTAGGGTAGGTGAAAGATGTAGAATTTCAGCAGCAATTAAGTAAGATGAAATCTGAACTTAGTATTTGCCTGTGCCTTTCACCTCTTAATGTTACTAGGAAAAACCTAGTTAAAGTGTTTGATGAAAATGTTACAACAATGAAGCAATTTAAAGGATCATTATTGTAATAATACAAAATTATAAGTCACCTGCATTAAGGAACTGAGAAAGTGTTAATTAGTGGGCTACAGGAGTATATACAAGTATTCAAAATTAGTAGTGTCTTTTTTTTCTTATACTTGCAAAGCTTCATTTCAGAATTTATGGATTAAGTATACCATTTAGACCTTGTATTTCAGCCATTGGTTATTTTCATAACCTGATTGGTAATGAGTTTAAAGAAAAAAAAAAAAAAGACTAAAAGCTTTACAAAGTGAGCTCCATACTAATGATAGCAGACTTCTCATTATTGTACTTAGCTTTTCAGAAGGGAATAAGTGACATAGCTGTGGATATGGACTTCCTTTTTTAAAAATGCTCTCTATAACATCATTCATGAATTTCCACCAGCTACCTTTGCAAAATGTTTTTTTTTAAGAAGTCCAGAATTTCTTTTTACAATTATTTTGATTTCAAATATAAGTAGAGAAATGTCTGAGCTTTCTGCATTATCTGTCTTCATGATATTTGTCACAAGAAAGCTGGAAACTCTTACTAAACATACTTTGTTAAAATTATAGTCCTTTATCAATTTGACTAATGAAAATAAATCCACAACTCAGATGATTAAAATTTCATAGATCATTAGCCTAACTAAATCATGTCTTGAAACAGAAATAATTCTTGTGCATAGTAATTACCTTGAATCCAAATTTGTAAGTCATACAGGCCACACTGTTCTCCGAACCCCATAAAATTGCGAGGCATCTCACATTTGTTCTGTGATGGATTTTTCTTTACAGCTTAAATCAGATATGTTATTTTCAATGATGATGAATTAGGAAATTGAGGGAAAAACCTGATAGGTACAATATTTACCATCTTGGATTTTTGTAAAGGATAAAAAAAAGTACTGATTTTCAGAATGTAGCCTGGAATAAAGTAAGTGATGAAGGTTAGTAGCTCCCCACCCCAAGAAATGGTGGGGAGAGAAGATATAAAGGAAATTAAGTTCACCGTTCCAGGTACTATTTTCTTTTCTTTCTCATGGCAATTTAAAGTAATATTTGGACCTTTTTATTACACAATAATTCCCCTTTTTCCAATTTCATTAATAATTCTTTCTTTTCAGTTTCCGCACTAGCAAAGGTGTTGGGTATTCTGCTCATTTTGTTGGCAACTGCTTAATAGTTACATCATTGAAGTCAAAAGGCAAAGGTTTCCAGCACTGTGTGAAGTATGACTTTCAGCCACGCAAGGTAAGCAAAGTGGTATTTACAATAAAGAAAAACATTGAAAATGTGACAAAGTGCTTCTGGGATGAAGGGCTAAAATCCCTTTAGTGCCATAGTGTTACTAAAAATTTCAAATTTATAAGTAGCTTCTTTGATGGTCAGTTACAGACCAGAATCAATTCAATAAAAAATGTAATAAGTTATAAAGTAACACTTCTATAAAGTCAACTTGTTTTTAAAAATACTGCTTAATTAACTTCAGATAGAGAAGAATTTTGACTATTTTTCAAATGGTTGTATTTTATGTTTAAAAGGTCATCATTCTATTTCTGAACATTGTGTACTTAGTAACTTTGGTGCCAATGTCTGGAACAATTTTGCTGGCAGTGCTAGAGTTTCATTATCTGTTGCTGGGGGATATAAGGCTCTGAACTTTCTTCTATATCAGTGGTGGTTTGGGATTTCTCATTTTTCATAGTAAATCTTGATTATTTCTCCAGATCATAATAGTGTTCATTTCTACTGTATGCCTAGTAGTCCTAGGAGAACAATCATTCTGCTGGCTTCAATATTTCAGTTAGTTGACTGAAGAATTGACTTTTCCGTACAGCAAGCATTATGTGTTTGTCATTGATAGCAGCCTTGTATATATTTTGCTGTGATGCTCATTTCTTTTTTTATGGTCTTAGAATTTGTATATTGAATTTCAGTGCTTGTTTTGTTTTGAGAAACAAATCTCTTAGGGAGGGAGTGCCATTGTACACTCATCAGCTTTATGTTCTACTATTTTTCTTGGTATGTGTTTGTGATTTGAAATCACCAATTCTAATTCTGTCATGTAGCTTTGAGGTCATTTGTGTTTTTTTAAAACAGTAATGTCTTTTTCTAGCATATTACTCAGGGATGTATAAAGCCTTATAAACGCATATCTGCTGAGTGTATTGAAATGAATCAGTTCTGTTTTGCAATTTTTATTTAATTTTATAGCCAGAAAAGACTTTTGATGAGAGTTCAGTTTTCTTCTGAAGTAGCACGCCTAATGCTATTTATAAACACTCAACCTAGGAACAAATGGAATTGTTAACTTTTGGATTATATTATTGATAACTAGCTTTTGGGATCTAGCTGATCATTTCTTCTTGATGAAAAAGCAGTCTTTCATATTTTAGCAAGATATTCTTTTGATAATTGTTATTATGAAAGACTAGTTTCATGCCATCCCTGGAACATTTTAGCTCTTGCTATTCTACTTAAAATAGTTAATTCTGAAATACTAGTACATGTATATCTAATTATATGAATATCAGTTTCAAATCGTAATCTGCTGATCTGCTGAAGTATGTCCAAATATAACTTTTATGCCTTTTTTATATTTCTCAAAGATCATGCTTCATACACTTTGGGTCTTATGTCAGATGTAGAAAGTATTTGAAATAAATCTTCCAGAATATATTTACAAGTGTTTTCATATGATGTATTTTTTCCATTAGTAACTTGTGTGTACATGTATGTGAGAAGGTACATAACACATAATGGATGAAAGAAAACCTGTCAAATACAATTCCTGGCTCTAATAAGTCGAAACATACAGTGTTTAACATGTAGCTTGATTTTCATGTTATTTAGGTATTACATTGGTTCCACTGTGCAAGCATTGAATGTGTAGATATGTATTCAAAAAATGTGTACCCATTTACAGAGCAGCTTGCTGTCCAAATGCTGACTTGAGAAGTGTGATTTTTGTCATCAGATACACTATTTTCTAGCCATTTGGTTACATAGACATTTCAGCAATAGCTTTTGCCAGAAACATAATCCTCATTAAACTTCTGAATAATGGTTTTTTTAAATTTTTTTCTTGAATGACAGTAAAATTATATATTCAAGCCACCTGGTCAAAAGCTTTATGCACACAGACCAGAAAGATAGTATGTTCATGTGAAGATCTTCCCACTGTTAACTATGTTATATGACACCATTCACAGAATAATAGGTCATCTTAATTTAAAACTTTAAGATGTGTTAAGTGGTTACTTTAGGTTTTAATTAGTCTATTTTAACAACATTATAAAAGCAAGTATTTATAAAAATACAAGGAGAAATTTGATCATCATATCCCCATATAGAAAACGTGGGTGTAGTATAATAGATTGACCTCTCGACAGGGTTAACCTAGCTTTGGCAGTGTTGTGTTTAATATGTCTATACTTCTTTTTGGGACTCCAAAGTGAAATTTTTGTGTATTAGTAACCCCCAGTAATTTTCACTCCTTGAGTTCCAGCCTCAGTATCGGTCCTTGTAAAAGTATAAACAGGAAAGCACTGCAGTCAAAAGCAAACAGCTTTTTTTTTGTGTGTGTTTCTAATCCTGAACACCTTTACTAATTGTAGTACAGACTGAAATAAGTTCCACATTTTGGAAACACTTAGTGTGTGATGCCTCATCTCTCTGATTGTACTGTGCTATGGAGTAGGAATATGACTTACTCAGCAATAGGTGATTAAGCTTGAAAGATTCCAGCAGTGTAAAATATTGACAGGCTGCTTATCTGAATTGTCTTTGAGTGCTACCTAAGGAAGCTCTTGTTAGAGAGGTATGGTCTTGCTCTAACAGTTCTGTTTAATATCTTTATCAATGATTTGGATGAGGGGATTGAGTGCACCCTCAGCAAGTTTGCAGACGACACCACGTTGGGAGGCAGGGTCGATCTGCTGGAGGGCAGGAAGGCTCTACAGAGGGATCTGGACAGGCTGGATCGATGGGCCGAGGCCAGTTGTAGGACATACAACCAGGCCAAGTGCCGGGTCCTGCACTTGGGTCACAACAACCCCACGCAGCGCTACAGGCTTGGGGAAGAGCGGCTGGAAAGCTGCACGGTGGAAAAGGACCTGGGGGTGCTGGTCGACAGCCAGCTGGATATGAGCCAGCGGTGTGCCCAGGTGGCCAAGAAGGCCAACGGCATCCTGGCCTGTATCAGAAATAGTGTGGCCAGCAGGAGCAGGGCGGTGATCGTCCCCCTGTACTGGGCACTGGTGAGGCCGCACCTCAAGTCCTGTGTTCAGTTTTGGGCCCCTCACTGCAGGAAAGACATGGAAGTGCTGGAGCGTGTCCAGAGAAGGGCAACCAAGCTGGTGAGGGGCCTGGAGCACAAGTCTTATGAGGGGCGGCTGAGGGAACTGGGGTTGTTTAGTCTGGAGAAAAGGAGGCTGAGGGGAGACCTTATCGCTCTCTACAACCACCTGAAAGGAGGGTGTAGTGAGGTGGGTGCTGGTCTCTTCTGTCAGGTGGCTGGAGATAGGACAAGAGGAAACGGCCTCAAGTTGTGCCAGGGGAGGTTTAGATTGGATATTAGGAAAAATTTCTTTACTGAAAGGGTTGTCAGGCATTGGACCAGGCTGCCCAGGGAAGTGGTTGAGTCACCATCCCAGGAGGTAGTCAAAAAGCACGTAGACAAGGCACTTCAGGACATGGTTTAGTGGGCATGGTTGATGGTTGGACTCGATGATCTTGAAGGTCTTTTTCCAACCTAAATGATTCTATGATATCTCAGCCTCTCCTGATGTGTCAGAGGCTTCAATCACTTCATCATCTTTGTGGCCCTTTCTGGACTTTCTCCAGTATGTCCATTTCCATCTGCTTTGTATATATTTTGAAATAATACAGATACCCATTATAGTTAAGTATGAGTTGATTTGCAGATCTTAAAGGTTAAATTTCCATTCTTGGTCTTAGATGAGTTTAAAGGTTTGGTTTTAAAGGAAACTTAAGGTTTTCTTCTTGAACTTACTCATCATGGACATAATGGTCCCTGTTGAACAGATTCTTTGGAAGATCACCATAGTTGTACTTGGAAGCATTTCACTGTGATGCTTTCTTTGTTTGATTATATAATGCATTTTTAATGAAATGACAGTTGTCCAAAAATTGGTGGAATGGTAAAGAATAGAGGAAGAAAATCATATGAAGCGATCAGGATGACATCTTAAACTGGGCTGTAAAATTTGCTGTTGTAAATTGTTTTCTTTGATTTAATAATTTCTGACAGAGAGCTATGATGAAAAGGCAGAGATATGTGATATGAATTTGTTAAGGTAAGTGCACATAGAACTGGATTTCCCGTCAGAACTCATTTGTGTTTTGTGTTACAGCGTGTAGTGTTTAAATTAAATTACACTTTCAGGAATGGAAGTGTGTTCAACTTTTTAATTATATTTATGCATTTTTGGCTCTAATCCCATAAAGGGATGCAGGTAGGTATAGCATTACATTTAGGTGTGGTTCTACTGACTGGACTTGAAGTTCCACTGACTTGACTTTTAACTTTACGAGTTTGCAAGGATTCATCTGTTTGTATAACTTTACGAGGCTGGTCACTTATTTGTAATGCCGTTCATTAACTTTATGTTTTATAGCACAAAAACTGCCACTCTATACTGATTTTCCATGTCTTTCCAGTGGTACATGATAAGCATTGTACACATCTACAATCGATGGAGAAACAGTGAAATACGATGTTATGTGAATGGTCAGCTGGTATCCTATGGTGACATGGCCTGGCATGTTAACACAAATGATGTAAGCTTTTATTTTGTTTCCTTTCTCATAGCTTTTCATTTTAAAGCAAAATGGAAAAGGAAAAAAAAGTACTATGTTTGTTTTCTCTAGATCTTTGCAAATTCTCTTTTTTTAACTTTCTCCTTTAATCTATCTTCCTTAGTTATGTACTTAATAAAATGTAATATTATTGTTTTCATATATTCATATTTTTTAGAATATTGGAGGGTTTTTTGGCTGTATTTTGCATAGCTATTTTAATGACATTTTCAGAGATTTTGTTTAGAGAGACTGTTATAGCTGAAGTTTTTAGTATGTGATACTGTATAGAGGACACTGATAACAATGGATGAATGCTTAGCTTTTTCCATAGGAAAATGTGGTAGAGTTACAGATTTAGCTTGAGAAAAGTCCTTAAGAAAAACTGATTGATTCTGCCAAATGACTGTGCATGCTGCCAATGTATACAAAAGTACTCATTTTTGTATCACATTAAGTTCTGTGTTGGATTCAAAAGGAGATATTTGTTAATGTTTAAAAGATTTCTGTGCTTTTTGTGTTACTGAACATTAGATTTTAAGTAGGTTTTTTAATTGCAGTAGAACTGAGTAGCCTGTCATATTGTTTTAAGCACTGCATAAGCGTAGTAAGAGATTGGTTCTTCTGTGCAGAGTTTACAGTTTTAAACCCACAAGTTAGATAGAGAGGCAAAAAATAAAAGCCAGAAAACAGAAGCATGGAGAAGTGTCAAGATGTAGAATTAAGCAAAGTGTGAAGTGTTACATCTGTCTCCCAGTAACAAGTATATTTTGCCTTTTATTGTTTGACTTGACATTAGTAAATAGGCAGTTGACTAATATTAAAAATGCTGTGCTAAGAGTTAAGGTATTAATATTTAATTAATATTGTTAGCAATTACAAATTAACTGCTAAAAAATTTCATCCCTGAAATGCTGAGCAAGTTTCTTGGGTAGTAAACTTTTACAGAGAGATGTCCTCCCTTATTGGCCATCCAAACCAGTTCAAAGATATTGAGAGACGTACAGTTGCATAGCATTAGTCAGCTCAGAGCAAAGACACAGTGATCTTGCATCTGCTTGTCCCATGGGCAGAAACCAGTCATTTTTACCTGGAGAAGAGATTGCATGTATACCTGTGAATACACCTGTATGTATTAATTGGACCAAGTTCAAATTAACAGCGTATGCTTACAGGAAATGCATCCGTTTTCATATTTTTTTATATTTAAGTTCTTTTAATGAAATCTATATAGGTTTCAAAATTTTTTTTTCTCTCTTTTTGTACCTTCTACTTTGGAAGGTTTGAGAGTCTACACCTAATGATGCAGATAATAGGCACTTTTTCTGGCCCAAAGTTTTGGATGGGGAAGGCAGACAAAATTTTTCTCTTGTGCTTTGCCTTCAGCCAAAGCTGTGCTAGACTTTCAGAGGTGCTTAGTTCATCAGCTTGCTACGCTTTTCTTATTTCTTATTTATAATATAATTCTCAATTCTTTCTGACTGCCTGTACAGGATAAGGAAGCTCTTTTGCACTTAAGGAAATTAACTGTCTTCTGCTAAATTCTAGAGGCAAAGTTGGATTTGAAAGGAAGAGTTTAAATATTACATGTTAATTAAAGTAGGAGGGCTCTGCTTGCCAAAGCTTCTGATCACCATTCTTTGTTTTCTTGGTAGCATTTCTACTTGCAAGAAAAAGCAAGCCTTTCAGTTCTTGCAGAGCATGGTTCCTGCTTGGTAATATAAACATTTTTGTGATAGGTGAGAATGTGCTGATTGAAAAGCCAGCTGAGGTCTCGGAGGATCTGGGCTGAGTTACTAGTTATATGGTGTGGGGATCTGTAATCCTGAATGATAAATGATTAGAAGGAAGAGCTGCTCCTTCTGTTCATATTTTCTTCACAGTATTCCTTATTATTTTTTCATGTAACAGAAGTATGACCTTTTCTTAAGGTGGGATTGGTTTACCAAGCTTTAGATGTTTTGAGATAAGTCTTTTAAATTTCTGCTAAGGTTTTACTTTCTCCGCTCGATAATAGACTAAGTTATGAAAGACGCTAGTTATCATTAGCTCTCTATTGTTTAATAATAAAAAAAATCTGTTATATCAGTGTCCTGGTTTCAGCTGGGATGTAGTTAGCTGTCTTCCTAGTAGCTGGTACAGTGCTATGTTTTGAGTTCAGTATGTGAAGAATGTTGATAACACTGATGTTTTCAGTTGTTGCTCAGTAGTGTTTAGACTACAGTCAAGGATTTTTCAGCTTCTCCTGCCCAGCCAGGGCACCTGACCCAAACTGGCCAACAGTGTATTCCATACCATGCGAAGTCCCATCTAGTTTAGGAACTGGGAAGTGGGGGGGCAGGGATTCGCCGCTTGGGGACTGGCTGGGTGTCGGTCGGCGGGTGGTGAGCAATTGCCCTGTGCATCATTTGTACATTTCAATCCTTTTATTACTACTGTTGTCATTTTATTAGTGTTATCATTATCATTATTAGTCTCTTCTTTTCTGTTCTATTAAATCGTTCTTATCTCAACCCAGGAGTTTTACTTCTTTTCCTGATTTTCTCCCCCATCCCACTGGATGGGGGGGGAGTGAGTGAGCGGCTGCGTGGTGCTTAGTTGCTGGCTGGGGGTAAACCACGACAATCAGAAGGAGGAAATAGAATAGAAAGTAGGAGAAAGTCAGGAAAGATGTATGAATGCAACTGTGTAAAAGGCATAAAAAGGAAAATAAGAGGAGTGCGTTCATAGGCTCCTTAGCCTAAGGTCCGTAAGTCCCAAGAGTTTAATTTTCTATGTAAATAAAATAGGAGGATTTGGACCAAGACACTGAAAGAAGGAGATCTGTCAGTCATCTCATCTTAGGGTCATTAATGACATACTACCAGGGATGTACAGAAATAGACAAACAAACTTGGATCAGTTGGTGTCCGTCAGGTTTAAAACTGTGGAAATGTGAGATAGTTGGAGGAAGACCAAATGAGCTATGAGCATTGGGTGCTGATTTTTAAATCAATCAATCAATCAGGTTTACAGATTGTTTGACATCTGGAACAGCAGTGAATAAAAATTACCAGAATATCAGGAGTTAGCCCTCCTCTCCAATTAAAAATAATGGAAACACCTAATCCAGAGTGAAGCACTGGACAATGGGAAAGTGTAATCTGGTCAGAATGAAAAAAGCAGAACTGGAAATTACTACAGGTTAACAGACCTAGAATGTCATTGTATGTAAAAGTCAGAATCCATCAAGAGCTACAATGGTTGCTATACAATTAATGATAACTAGAAGAATCCAGGAAAACACCCTTGTAATAGGCAGGAATATGTATCTCAGAAAATTGTTAGGAAGTTTCACCATTAGATTTACCAGTAGGCAAAGTGGTCTCATAGCCCATCTTTTGCACTGTGCATCCTGGATATGACTTTGTGAATCAATTTGGATGTAGGGTTTTTTCAGAAGTTTTTTTTAGTTTTGTCCAAAAAAAAATTATTAAAAAATTCAGAAATTCCAAGGGAAAAAAATCAGAAGAGGTATTTGGTCAAAAGGAGGACAAATCAGAGATAAAATCCTGGCTACTTCTTACCTCACCTCATTGCAAAACTGAGCTCCAGATCTTTGACTTCCCACTAACCCTTTAGACGGAGTCCCCGTTTCCTTATCACCAGCTTACCCACCTAGATCAGTTGCTGTAGCAGTTCACCATATTTGATTCCATTCTCCAGACTGACAGAAGTTTTTCTTAGGGTAAAACTCTGCAGCCAAGCAAAATGAAAAAGCAGGCTTCCTAATGCAGTTTCTACTGGTTTGCTGATTCAGCTTGGAAAGTGAGGCCTGATCCTTGTTTCCATTAAATAAAGTACACGTGACTCAAGGAAGCTGCAAGAATAGCGTTGCAAAGATCCTTGTCTTTCCTGTTGTTGCCCTCTTGTGCTGCGTCTTGTTTTCCAGTTCCCCAGTTCTTTATTCTAGACAGTTAAGTTCTAAACTTTGTTTTGTCTGAAAGTGTTTTTTCTTGGAAGCACCAGAAGAATTTAATGTAATTATTGTAAAATAAATCTCAATTGGGAAAAAAAAAAAAAAGCAGCCACAAAAAAGACTCCAAATCTGAAATAATAGGAAATGGACAGATGGAGAATTGCGGAAGGTCTTTGTGCAGAGGGATAGTTGTTGGAAGAAGGAAAGGAAAATAACAACTCTTGTGACTGTGGAAGAAGACAGAAGAGGAGTTTAAGGTCAAACCAAATCATTATAGGCTGTGGTCATAGAGGAAGACTGTGCACCAGTTGAAAACTAGAAAAATTCATATTTGTTTTTTTCTGCTAGAGCTGTTTAGCCCTGTTAGCACAACGCCGAAAGAAGAGTGCATTTCAGCGCCTGTTCTTGTGTGTTAGCAGTGGGAGTTCTGATCATAATTACAAGGAACTTCAAGGCTTTCATATTTCCTAGAAGGCAATAGCAAAGGTTATTTGGTACTTGAATCTACTGTTCTAATTTTCTCTGTTGTATGTTGTACAATTAATAAAAAAACAAATTCTAGCAGCCAGTCATAACAGCTTTTTAATACTGACCTGTAAAACAATTAATGCTACAATATTCAAAATGAAGTTGTTCACTACAGGGAATCAGGTACTGAAGTAATAAATGATTGATTTATTTTCTTAATTACGGTCTCCCTTTATTTTTTGGCTTCAGTTGGTGTACATGAATATTATTTAATTGTATGGTTTGTATCACTAAACTTCATTAACGTTGCCTCTTTCTGATACAGAGCTATGATAAATGTTTTCTTGGCTCTTCGGAGACTGCTGATGCTAACAGAGTGTTCTGTGGCCAGCTTGGAGCAGTATATGTATTCACTGAAGCACTCAACCCAGCACAGATTTTTGCAATACATCAGTTAGGACCTGGATATAAGGTAATAATGAATCTTAAAAAATATAAAAGTGGAAAAAGAAAATAATTGATAGATATAGTTGGAAGTTACGTATACGTATGCATGTAGATATTCCACTTAGGATCTTGTAGAGTGATGTGATTTATTTCAGCAAAAGAAGAATATTTCTTCAAGTATCCTAACTAACGTTTATTTCCACTAGTTTTTTGAAAGATGCAAGTTGTCTCTTTAAAGCATAGCTGAAACATGTTTGTATGTGAAATTTATGAGTTTGGGTCATAATCAGATTAGAGCAATTTCACATTTGGTGTTCTGAATACCAGAGGAGTAACTTTCTTCTCTATTGTTTGTGTTTAAAACCTGAGTTAAGGCAGATTAACATTCAACAAGGCATAATAAACCAACTTAGTTCAAATGCACGGTTTCAAACAGTTCTGCTGAAATAAAAGTTGAGCTTTTTACTCATGCTTTGCCAGTGACATTTAGGGGACAGTTTGGACAAATTAATGGTGCATGCATAAACTTGGGTCTCTAGTATGAACAATCACTTATGTCTTGGAATGGCTGTGTATAGTATTATTTTACCAAGAAGAACAAAGCAGATACTTTGCAGAAGTCTGCAGAAACTGCCTAGTGGAGAAGGCTTGAAAATGAATCTAACCCCAGCTAAACACTATTCAATTTCTACCATCAATTATTCCCAAATTTTCTTTTTCTGATTGGTGAAATTTGCAGTATCATCTGAAGTAGACTTTCAGGTTTTTAGTCTATATCATATACTCTGAAGATAAAAACTTTTTAAAATAGCAAGTAAAAATCACCATTTAGATTCTAATAATACTAATTTGGTGTGCTGAAAATGATTACTCTAAATCATTTGATGACAGCTAACACTTGAATGACAGTGACAGTTGAAAATGTCTTTTATGGTATGTATGTAGTGTGAATAGCCAAATACATGTCAAGGTTACTTGGAGAAGAGGAAGTCTCTTGCATACAGTTGATGGTTAAAACCTGCCTTGAAAATAAAAATGTTCAGTCAGTCAAGAGAAATGTATCACCTGTGCAAACAAGGAGTACTTTTTTCCAAACTTAATACTGTATGTTGTTTGAACAAATATTTCTCCAACTGTTTTTTTTGGTCATACAAAAGAAAGTAATGTAACATTATGCCTCTTAATAATAAATGTAGTAAATCTTTATGAATTTATTAAGTTCCTGGATTTGCAGCAGCATACTGAATTGATATCAAATAGAAATAATGCTTTCATTTGTTTCAAGAAGTGAAAATTATTACGTAATATTTTGTGAGTGTTGAAGGGGTTCATAAGGCATACATGCTTTCATGCTAAACGACATTTCCAGTAGTTACTGCGCTAACCTTATTACAGTGCTGTCAAATTGCCTTGCTTGATTCACAGGTTTCCCTTAAACTACGTTTCTTCACACCTGTAGTTTCTTAGTGACTTTTTTAAAATGTCAGTTAGATGAAATTTAATACTTTGGGGATATTTTTCTTTGGTATATCATGTTTTTAGGTTTAGGTTGTGTCCCCACACAGTTAATACCTCCTTCCTCTCTAAAGTAGTTTCCTTCCCTGTCTAAGAATCTGAAAGTATATTTTACTAATAGTGGTTAAAAAGAGCAGATTTCTACAGCAGGACCCTAGAAATAGTAAAATTTCTTTCTTGAACTTCCTTATTCCAAAAAATAAGACAAAACAGAACCCTTTTTTTTCTCACCTTCTTCCAACCCAACATCTACCACGTAGAGGGAAGAAACCATGTGGTGTAATTTAGAAATCTCAGGGCACTGATTGTGGCTTTCGCTCAAAAGCTTGCCTCTTTCATGTCACAGTTATTTCTGTAAATTCTTTCAGATTCTGTGCGGGTGCAAAGGTCCATCAGTTCAGAACACTTCAGTATGGTATTTCATAGTCCAAGGGAGCCTCAGTTGACACGTAGCTTGAATTGCTGGACATTAGAAATCCCATTCTTGCTCTTACCTAACTTGCTGATGCAAACTGGCCTTTCAGAAACTTTTCTTAAGTAGTTCACTACATGTCCTGTTCATTCTAATTGTTGGTACTGTTAGCCAGCTGGGAGAATCAACTGTTCAACTTTTCCAGAAGAGCAACTATTCTAGATGCGTTGTGAACTCCGGTTATGCCAAAGCTTTTTTCCCAAAGGAGGATTATTCAAAATCCTTGAGAATTTTTGGATAATGTCTTCATACAGGTATTTTTTTCTTTCGTATGACTGTGGTAGATCCTTTGATTTACAATTCTTGCTTTAGTCCACTATATCTCAGGATTGTGATTCTTTAGGGAAAGCGACCATCCCTTACTTAATGCTTTACCTGCTTTGTTCATGACAAGAGATATGATTTTGCCTCTCATTCAGCTACCCTCACTATCATTCATAATGTCCCTAGTCTACAATGACTGCCATTAAGATCTCTGGAATACAGAGAAATCTCCGTACTCTACCAACATACCAGAGCTCAGGACGGTGCAGTAGGCACACATCTGTGAATATATGTAGTATGTAATGTTGCAAATAACACCAAAGCCACAAAGTTCAGGAGAAGGCAGATCTTGATCTACAAAGAAAAGCAAATCTGTTGCACCTTGTCCCACCCCTATTCTGTGATGCAGGTAGAAGCAAATGATTTTAGGATTAACTAGAGAAATCATTAAAATAATCTTTATTTATAATTTATATATAATATTTACATAAATTTATGTATATAATATATTATTTATTGCACATTACATGCTTATTACAGAATGATGTAACATAGAAACAGTGCATAATACTTCCATGCTGGTCTTGCTCAACATGACCTTCTGAATGCATTTAGTTGTAACCAGCATGCCTTAATATAAAAATGTATTTTTTAAGCAAATCGATAGTTTACTTTGAAATACTAAATACTAAAAGCCATGTCCTAATAGCCCTGCCAAGTCTGCGCCACCCCTCTTAACCCTCCCGTATGCATTTCAAAACAAGTTATCAGATTATTCCGTATGTTGCTGCATCTGAGTTTGCTCTTAATCGGTGCTGCAGTATCGATGTTTTTGTCATGTACGAAGGTTGGAGTAAAAATGCATTCATGCACGCACATACAAACACACACAAAATACTCTTGAAAATTTAAATTTGCTTAAGCCAATCATATAGTCTGAGATCGTATTTTATGTACAATCACTGAACGTGCAGTAGCAAAATGGGGTGAAGGGTAAATCAAAAAGCAGCACTCTTGCTGCTAAAGGAAAGGGGAGAGCTGCTGGTGTTTAAGTAGTGGTCCTGATCAAGCACAGCTTCTTGTACTGGAGAAGACAGCGCTGGAGTAATTCTCAGCTCTCTCTGTTCTCTCTCCCATTCCTGTAGGAGCAACATCTATCCTTTATACCTTCTTTACGGATCCCGTATATATTCTTACCATATATAGAATATGTTAAATCTAAGGCTCTTGTTTGCTGTCTTTATGCCCTTACATTGCTTGTACCAGATCTCAAAGTTGCATTCCTTCAGTGACCAGTAACCAACCATTTCCAGTTTGAGGTTATATGCTTGACAGCTTCTGCTATCCTCCTGTGGTTGTATTTTCCCAAGTCCCCAGTACAGCATGCGTGTACTGCATTTCTTTTCTCTTTCTGTAGATCAATGTTAGTAATAAAGGAGTGTCATACATCAGAATTTGTAGCCTCTCTTTCCATTCTGTTATAATAATCTTTTGGGTAGGAGAATAGCATTTCCAATTTATGATCAGTTTTGTTAGGCTTTGATGGCAGAATGTCCCTTTAATTCTTGTTTTTCCTCCAAAAAAATGTGAGGCAGTATTATATTAATTCATAACTTATTTGTGCCTGACTTTCAAATAGTGATCTCTGATAAGTTTTTGAGGCATAGTAAGCACTGAAAACCAGGAGGTAGATTCATGTAAAAATTTGTTTATAAAACTGATTTTATTTTAACTTAAGCAGTTTAGGAAGTTGTGAAATTTCATGGTAATGAAATAATACAAATTTTGTGTTGCAACACTTTGGCATATTTAAAACGGCAAAGTTATGAAAAACTATATAGAAGTAAAACATTCTGAGCCTTGGGATCTGACAAAGCTTAGAGGCATGAAAAATTTTCCGGGTAAGAAGCGTTTTCATGTGGTAAAACATCAAAATATAGTACATGCAGAACGCCGATATCTTTGGAAATCAATGAAATCACTAAGTTATTTCTGTCTCTGCAGAAAGTGCACAGAGATTTATCTGTACAGTTAAAAATGCCCTCTGGGGAGAAATACATCATCACCTTCCTCGGGACAAATCAGTAATCTGTAGCTTTCATTTCCTGATAAGTGAGATGTAGCCAGCCATATCAAGAGAGAGCCAGCTCTCAAGCTTTAAGCATAATACTCATTCTTTGGGTTTTTCTATGTCAGTAAGTAGTGTGGCACAAAAGGAACACATTTCTAGATTAAAACGCTTGGTGCCGAGGCCCGAATACCCACAGTGTGTATATTTGGGGGATTTTACTTCAGGTTGGTTGTAGTCTGATCCTTTGGGCTGAATGACTACCACCAGTTGGAGGACATTTGAGTTTCAGCCAAAAGGGATTCTCTTTGGTTCTGAACGGCTTTGCAGTATGAACAGAGCAGTGAGTGGGGATCGCTGCGGGTTTCCCTACAAAACAGATTCCTAACCCAAATGCGAATCACAGAATGGTTGGGCTTGTTGGAAGGGACCTCTGGAGGTCATCAGGTCGAAGCCCCCTGCTCAAGCAGGACCGCCTTGAACCAGTTGCTCAGGACTGCCTCCAGATGCCTTTGGACTGTCTCCAGAGATGGAGACCACCACCTTGCTGGGCACCCTCACGGGGAAAAAGTGTTTCCTGATGTTCAGAGGGAACCTCCAGTGTTTCAGCTTGTGCCCATTGCCTCGTGTCCTGTCAGTGGGCACCGCTGAGAAGAGCCTGGCTCCATCTTCTTTGCGCCTTCCCTTCAGATACTTATACGCACTGATGAGATCCCCTGAGGTTTCTTTTCTGCAGGCTGAAGAGTCCCGCCTCTCTCAGCCTTTCCTCCCAGGAGAGATGCTCCAGTTGCTTCATGATTTTCGTGGTCCTTCATTGGACTCTCTCCACTAAGTCCATGGCTATGTCGTACTGGGGAGCCCAGAACTCCAGGTACGACCTCACCAGTGCTGAGTAGATGAAACCATTGACTTCCTATTCGCTTCCTTTTGCCCTCCCTACCTGTGTTCTCTGTTACGGTACCTGCATCTCACGCATTTTCGGCACGGCCTCGCTGCCTCCCTTCTGCTTGACATCGCCAAGCGTGGGACAGGGCTGACTGACGGATCTGCTCTGGGTTCTCCCCAGGCTGTTCCCTCTGTGTCAATCTCACGCCCCACGTACAAGTGGCTGCTTGTCACAAGACGTTCTATCGCCGTGTGCCACTCACTTGAGCAGATGCGCTTTCCCATCGTTTGGCTGTAAGCAAGAGAATTTTGTCAGGGTTTCCAGCAGCCTTGAGAGCTCTGTAAAAGCTGGATGGGTTTTACTGGTTTATGTAATTGGTAGGAATCTGTAATTCATTTGGGAAGAGCAGCTGATAGCCTGTAAATTGCCTATTTTAATTCTGCTGACCTGGATAACCAAAACCCCAGTGATAGTATTTTTGATAGTTTTATGATATAGGATTTCTTACTGGGGGTGGGGAGGGAGGGAAGGATTTGGTAGGACCAAAGGGATGCAGAGAATTGTGATGGCTATATGCCATGAAAAAAAAGCACAATGATTCATAATTAATCTCAGCAATAAATTACTTTAAACTGAGTAAAGAATTTAGAAATATAATATTTTATACATATTGCATTAATTAAATGGTGGCAATTTTTAACAAATTTGCTTTACTTGTATCGGTACAGCACTGTGTGTAACTACTAGTATTCTTTTTGCCACTGTCAGATGATTGTTTCATGCAAGAGTAGTTATGTGCCAAGTAAATCTGACAACGCTTTGCAGAAAGGCAGAAATCTATCTTCTTGTGCTTGATTGATTTGTCAGTGTTGCCAGAAAACCTAGTTTTAGATCAGATACGAAGCATGGTATGTTTAAGAATAGCAGAAATTTTCAGTATTCCTTTGTAAAAGCTTTGAGTTTGAGAATCATTAACATGAAATATGGCATTTATTATTTTATTTGGATTTTTTTTTAGTGTAAGTAGCTTGTTTATATATACTCCTGACTGTTAATGAAGCATGGATTTTAATACTGTTTAAAAATAACCATTCCTTTAATCAAAATGGTATAGGATTCGATATTCTAATTTGAGTGAGTTTATATAAACTAAAATACAAGGCATTTAATTTGTTCTTTATTTTTAGTGTGTTGTATACTCAATTTTTTATTTTAACATATTTATAGCTGTTTAATGTGACACATTTCTTCCAGATAGCTACTTCTGAAACTTGTTAACACTGATGCTGAAAGGAGAGAGAAATACTACTACGTAAATATCAAATATTATATTGACATGTTGATGTGGAGTAGAGTAAATTAAAAAAATGTCTCATTGTTCAGTAGCATTAAACTACTGGAAAATTAAAACAAAGTTTAGCAGTTTCTGTATTCCTTCTCAAGTCCAATGTGTTTTCTGCACATTTTGTGGCAAGGATTTTGTCCAAAATATTTACTTTGTAAAACTTGTGTTTTCTTTTTTTTTCAGAGCACATTCAAATTTAAATCCGAGAGTGACATTCATCTGGCTGAGCACCATAAACAAGTGCTATACGATGGGAAACTTGCAAGTAGCATTGCTTTTACTTATAATGCGAAGGCTACTGATGCTCAGCTATGCCTTGAATCCTCACCAAAGGAAAATCCTTCAATTTTTGTACACTCCCCCCATGCTCTTATGCTTCAGGTTTGTGCTACTAAATTGATGTTCTGTGATTACTGTTAGCTCAACATCATTTGCATTATAAGAGGATTTGTGTGCTAGTGTACAACAAGATTATTTTGTATTATTTCAGCTCTCGATATAGCTATCACTTGAAGTGTTCTTTCTTTGCTCGCTTTCTAGAGCAGAAAATGATTATTTCTTCATTAAGAAATATGTACTTCATACCATAAGGCACAGTGTGCCACGATACTGAAGTTTTCTGTTTAATGTTTGCCTTCAAGTACAGTGATTATAACTGAAACATAAGTAACGAAACTAAGTTAAAAGAAGTCTGATTTAATTTGCGCTCAATTCAGTGTTAAAGTGTTCCCAAGTTATGTTTGTAACTGCCCTTTAAAATTGAGATTAACTGTTTTTTTTTTCCTTTTTTGTCTTTATTTTATTAATTTAGGATGTGAAGGCTATCGTAACGCACTCCATTCACAGTGCAATTCATTCCATTGGAGGGATTCAAGTTCTTTTTCCTCTCTTTGCCCAGTTAGACAATCGACAGCTGCACGACAGTCAGGTGGAAACAACAGTTTGGTAAGCTTCTTTCAAGCAAGATACAAACTAAATTAAGCTAAGAACATTTTCGTTTTTGTTGTGGGAATGTTTGGTTTTTTTTCTTTTGTAAATACTGTGACTTACATTTTACCCTTGTTTCTTTAGAAAGAATATTATTTTTTAAGATGTAGTTTACTGTAGAGATGTGTAAATTGTATTAATCGTATGAGATTCCAGATGGAACTGGCATAAAATTGATTGGATTGGGTAATGTCAGTTCTTGCAACTTTTAAAAGGAACCAATGAACATTTACTTGACAGTGCAATGTTGTTTACTTTCTCAAAGACTGTGCTGTTTGAATTCATATTTGATAACATTCAAAATTAACAAAAGATGCCTCCTTCGATATTAATACATGGTCAGAAAGTCATAGAGCTATGGTCAGTTATTCTGTGGCCATATTACAATTGCAGCAGTGACTGGGGCCGCACCAAGAGAGTTTTAAAGAGGGACACGTGAAGTCTCTGCTCCGATGCTACAGAAATAACCCTGAGGTTGAAAAGCTTGCACAGAAGTAGATGAATTCTTCCGTGCGTAGCCTGCAAGGACGGCTGAGAGGGCTGTCAGTACGCACGCCGACTTGTGCAGAGCTAGCCCAGCTGTGGTCCTTTTTGCAAAGATCATCTCTTGCCACCTCCTTGTCAGGGCAGGCTAGTGGCAGCACAAGGAGTCTGACCTCGTCAGAACAAAATCTGCGGTCTGAACCTTTGGCGGTAACACAACCGAAAAGGTAACGCTGAAGAACTGGTACGGCGTTTCTCCGTAGGGTGGTACATAACCAAAAACTGCTAGAAAACAGTGTTTAGGGGCAGCATAAGATGACTCTTGTATTTGAATAAAGTTATAAAACAGGTGCATAATTCAGAGTACATGGCTTGTTTTCCTACTCTGCTATTAGTTATTGTGGATATTTCCTATTGCGTTAGATAGTTCAGTAATAAATTAGTTAACTGAAAAATAATTAAATACTGCTAAAATGGCTGACAATTTTGAAAAATTTAACTGAAAGTGGTACATTGGTATAATTTCTCGTGAAAGGTCACTTGCCTCAATCTAATTTAAGAAATTAATTAATTTGATGACGTTTTGTCAGCCATCTGTTTTCCCCTTTGGTGAGGCAAATATATGTAGCTAAGATGGCTACTGGTTTTTATTTGTTTCTGTAGTGTGAAAAGTTAATGTATTTCAAGAGAATATTGTAGTCCAATATTAGAATTAATATCACAGTCTACTTTCAAGCAGTATAGTGGTGCAATTATTTCCATCGATGTTAAAGACTGAAAAAGCTGGTTGTGTATTGGCTCATGTGGGATATTTACTTTTTTGTAGTCTGTTATCCGGTATGTACTTTTCATTGAAGTCTTGTGAAGTAAGGGGAATAGAAAAAAACAATGCTTGGCTTGAAATAAATTTGGAAAAAAAATTTCCTGTATGTTTTTATTTACTGGCACAGCAGTAGGCAAAAATGGTTTATTCCAATTTAAGGAAGATCATGTGTGTATGTGCCCATACATATGAATAAAATATATGTTAAATTCATTAATGAACTGAGTCTGTAATAAATGATAAAGCAGTAACTAGGTCTGTTTAAAAATGGGAAAGCTAATATAATGTTAAGTTTTGTAAGTCGAGATAAAGACTAATTCTTCCCAAGTGTGTGGTCTTTCCAGTGGGTGAGAACATTCATAAAGTTCTATTTAAAATGTACAGAACATTTCTGGAGTTAGTTAAACTGTAAGTAGGAAAAAAAAGTTGTTCTTGAATAAATCAATGCATTTCTTCTATAATTAGATTATATTCTAAAAAGAGATCTGTAATTCATTATGCTATATGATTGTACAAATGCATAATACAAGAAGATGTGATACTAACTCAAAAACATATTCAGAAGATTTATAAACAAATGGCTTCTTGGTGAGATGTTACTTAAGTGTTGAATTACCATAGTTTTGGTGTAAGTGCATTATTTTCTTATCTTTAATTTAATAGGATGTAGATATTGAGAAAAATAATAGTTTAAGTGAACAAGGAAGTAGGCAAATAAAGGAATAAAAGATTTCTGGGGACAAAGAAAGGAAATAATGGGGAAAGGGGGCTAAACAGGAAAAACAGGGCTACGGTTAAGATTCATTTGTGGAGTAGAATAAGGGAAGAAGTATACTTACCAAGTCCTTTCCTTCTTTCCCCTTGTTTTTTAGACTGTTCTCTCTTTATTTGTTCCTTTCCAAAATGCAGTTGTTGAACTGTATCTGGTACTTATTTATACCTTTCTTACCTATGAAAATGTATCTACAACAGCAACAGAGGGCTGCGCCACTTGTTTCAGAAAAGTAGCTGGCATTCAGCCATTACAATCTATGTATTTTTACAAGCGGATAATCTTCATGCCACTTTGCCAAAAAAAAAAAAAAAAAGAAGAAGAAAAAAAAAGAAAATGTCCAGGTGATGCTTGATGACAGTAGACCATTATGTTTGTAAAGGCTTACTATGGCTGTAGGATTTCTTTCTTTCTGGTGGCCAAGTGGGGGACAGAAGTTCTCCCTTGAATAGCTGTGCTGCCTTTTGTCTTAATGTGTTCCTGGGAGGTGGGAAATATAAATAGCTTGATACCCCAGTGTAAGTGTCCTAGGTTTCCAGACTACCTTTCTGAATCCTTCTCACCTCCTTCTCTCCTGCACATATCAAAATCTGTTTGATAAGTTCAAGTTTCTCAATTATTTGTATAATTTTTTTTAACATTAGAAGGGGGGTGTTAACAGGACTATGAGGGAACACCTTGCTTTTTAATCATCTTGATCCACTTACAGTTTTAATCTTTTCTAAATTAATAGATTAATTGTAAATAAAATTTTAAATCCTAAAGCAGGCCAATAGGAATATAGCAACTTTGTGGTTTAATGGTATTCTTTTTAAATGTTCTTTATTCCTGTAATATGTATATCCCTTTGTGCCTTATCTACATCTTCCATGAGACCAATGAAATATTGAAATCATCTACAATTCTGCTTTTGAAGCACTGTATAGATTCTTATGCTCTCATACACAGAAAGTAAAAGAATGGAAACTGAGTTCATATCTTAAGTATGTTTTCTTAGATTAAGAGATGCACCTGCTATTCAGGAGAGTGGTCCATCAACTTGAATGCCAAGACTGCTACTTTTAATCCTGCTTTTCAGTACTCTGCTTAGAATAGAAAATGTAGCGGTTTAGATCAATAAGGTGTTTATGTAATGAAAAGAAATATAGAGTGCTTGTGGTGGGTTGACCCTGGCTGGATGCCAGGTGCCCACCAAAGCCGCTCTATCACTCTCCCCCTCAGCTGGACAGGGGAGAGAAAATATAATGAAAGTCTTACAGGTCGAGATAAGGGCAGGGAGAGGTCACTCACCAGTTACCATCACAGGCAAAACAGACTTGACTTGGGGAAATTAGCTTAATTTATTAGCAGTCAAATCAGAGTATGGTAATGAGAAATAAACCAAATCTTAAAACACCTTGTCCCCACCCAGCCCTTCTTCCCAGCTCAACTACACTCCTGATTTTCTCTCCCTCCTCCCCACAGCGGTGCAGGGGGACGGGGAATGGGGGTTGGGGTCAGTTCATCACACTTCGTCTCTGCCGCTCCTTCCTCCTCAGGGGGAGGAGGACTCCTCACTTGTCCCCTGCTCCACCGTCGGGTCCCCCCCACGGGAGACAGTTCTCCACAAACTTCTCCAACATGGGTCCTTCCCACAGGCCGCGGTTCTTCATGAACTGCTCCAGCATGGGTCCCTTCCAGGGCCTGCAGTCCTTCAGGCACAGACTGCTCCAGCGTGGGCTTCCCACGGGGTCACAGCCTCCTTTGGGCATCCCCCTGCTCCGGTGTGGGGTCCTCCCTGGGCTGCAGGTGGAGATGTGCTCCCCCGTGGACCTCCCTGGGCTGCAGGGGGACAGCCTGCCTCACCGTGGTCTTCCCCATGGGCTGCAGGGGAATCTCTGCTCCGGTGCCTGGAGCATCTCCTCCTCCTCCTTCTGCACCGACCTGGGGGTCTGCAGGGTTCTCTCTCTCACATCTTCTCACTCCTCTCCTCGGCTAGTGTTCTGCAGCAGGTTTTTTCTCCTTCTTAACTCTGTTCTCCCAGTGGCGCTACCACCATCACTGATGGGCTCAGCCTTGGCCAGTGGTGGGTCCGTCTTGGAGCTGGCTGGTATTGGCTCTGTCGGACACGGGGGAAGCTTCTAGCAGCTTCTCACAGAAGCCACCCCTGTAGCCCACCCACTACCAAAACCTTGCCACACAAACCCAATACAGTGTTTTTTTCTGTTATGATACTGTTGTTATTACCTTTGATTATGCTATATGGGTAACATGATAGGAAGGACTTGCTTTCTTCTCTTGTGGTCTCTCATGTGTGGTCTTGAACTCATTTGGGTCTGCTGAGCACTGATTTACAGACTGATTCTGACAAGGTGTTGGGTGCACAGTCTTTGGCACTGACCCAATTCCATCACAGAATAAATAAGAAGTATTAATTTGGATGAGATTGCTGCTTTGGACTGCACCAGACTGGGAAAATATTTGAAAGTAGAAGAGCTGTAGCTGTTTGCTTAAATAGATGAAGTCATTCCAAGAATTCTTTTATATACTTATTCTAGAAGTTACTAACTAGGTTTGCTAGAGAGCATACACTATACAATACAAATTAAAAATACTTTTACTGTTTATCATACTAAATAAATGCAGTGCCTAGGCCCACCTTAACTTTTTTAAAGGTGATATATACACCCACCTAAAATTTGTGGCAAAGTAAATTTAGGCATCTTTTCAGTCAGTTTTATACTGACATTATTTTCACTCTTTAATATAGGTAGTCCTGTTAACGGAGTATATTGCCCACCTTATTGTGAGTGTGTGTGAGTGAAATGAAAACATTGGTGAGAGGGGAACAACAGTAATATTTCAACTCCTGTTCTTGATCTTTTCCTGTGAATGTTTTGTGTGTTTTGCTTTGATCAATTAATATCTTGTACTAATATTTTTTTAGTATTTTTTATATTCAGATGATGCCTTTTGGGGTTCCTGTCTGTAACTAGTAGTGTTGCTGCATCTGCTTCTTGATAGATGAATAGTTTGCTAGGAAATAGACAGTTTTCCTATCAGTTTCCACAGATAGGAAATAGCACAGCTTGATAAGAAATACAGTTTGATGCCTTGATATTTTTATTATCTTAACATGAAAAACCTGTGAGTTTCCAATAATTCTTATTAATGTCATTAGTTTAATTGGATTTATCTTTAAGATCATGGTAGCAAATAAGATGAATGCCAAGGAGTATCTGTTGTGAATTAGATTTTGTTGCATGGCTTTGGTTTAGCAGCAATTTAGGATTTATTAATATTTTTGAGATAGATCACAAGATTAGGTTGTATGATTTTAACAGTACTTAATCATGAGCCAATGTAACAGAGTGATTCAATGGAATTTGTTGCAAACAAATTTGCGACTTAGTGAAAGATTCGAAAATGGCAAGGATCACCTGAAACTTCCAGCAGGGTTGCACACACAGATTGGAGGTTCAATCAAATCACACACACGCACAGACAGATAAAACAGTTCTGAACCACACAGACAGACAAATAGTTCTGAACCAAACTGCAAATGCAGATGCACAGATAAAACAGTTTTGAACCAAATTTTACACACACACACCACCACACCCAGAGGTTAACCTATGATTAAAATTTCCCTTTTGTGAGTTTCATGAATTACTCACTTTTATGTGCCAGCATTCAACGGCTGGTCAGTGGACCTCGCAAAATCAGGCCTTTGAAGTCCTCACAAAATCGTTGACGGACGATCTCTCAATCCTCATGAAATCCACCCGAGAGGTGTCCGTCCCACCTCAGGGGGAGACACTGGGTCACACATCCCACTGCAATCCCAGACAGCTCCAAAGGTCTCCCCTTGGATCACTGTTTATAGGGTCTCGAGACGATTGGCTTTGGTCATTATTTTACATTCTGGCCACAATTCGTGCCGATCGTTCTGATATACAATTCAGGCAGCAGATGGCCCAGGTGTGGCCAAAGAGTGCCTGGCACCCAAAAGTACCTGTAATCCTGGCACCTGTAATCCAGATAACAGCACAAAGGGAGGTTTTCCCAAATTGTGCATGGCTTATCCTGAGATCTCAGAGTGGCCTGGGACGGGAGGGCTGCACCACCACAGTATCCTGCCTACCTAACCTGTCCTCTCCTACTGTCTTTCAAGAATTTTCTTCTTTGCCACAGCCAACCCAGGTATTTAAACTTGAGAGTAGGTACAAAAGTCATCCTTTCTGAGGTTGTTGCATTTACCTTTGTGCCTCTGATGGTAAGCCAGGGTCCCAGTCCATCTCTGCCTCCAGTCTGCAATTTAGAATTTGCAGAGTTGGGTGCTGATAACCCTCTCCTCGTGCATTTCAAAGGGAAGAAGGCTGAATATCGCACCTGAAATGTCCCATCTCTAGTATAACCTAGCTGTGCTCAGACGAAATCAGTTGTACAGGAATCTTCCCAAACTGTGACAGCAGGAATGTGACTTGCCAAATCAGACTGCCTGGACGATAGTTTATAATGAAAATACAGTCACTGTATCATTCGGGACATGGTTTAGTGGGCATGGTGGTGTTGGGTTGACAGCTGGACTTGATCTTAAAGGTCTTTTCCAACCTGAACAATTCTATGATTCCATGATCATGTGGTAGAAATCTTTTGTAAACTCCCAAACTGTGGTACCATCACGCACTCCAGAAGATCCAGAACTATTAAGGGTGGCTAATTTATGACTGCAGTCTGCATCCCAAAATGTTATGCCCATAAGCAGGTGTGTAATGACTTGCCTCTCCAGTTCTCCCATGCAACACCTATTCATTTGACTGGTATTTAGTGGCATCAGTCTGGATGGAACACGTTTAGTAGTCTTCTCTTATTGTCCTCATCATACGTTATGAGAAAAAGAAGTGGAAAAGGGAAAAGTAGGTTTCCACTTTCTCTCTAACAAGCTCACAGAAAGAAAAAAGGTAGTTAAACTGGAAGCTAAGGAAGCACTTTAGAGAGCTGCCGTAGCTGTAGCTCATGGGAGCTTCCTTTCCATCCTCATCATCTGTCTGTGTCTCTTCTGCTCTGAGTTTCTCTTACCTCCAGCCTGGTTAGGGGAACCCTTCCTGGCCTTGCGGCACACGGGCATTAGTGGCCATGACTGCATAAATATCAATGAATTAATATGAGTAATTGGTAATGTAGCAGCAGAGCAACTGCCTGTGTTAAAACATGCATAAGTGTTTGATTTCATGCTTTAGCAGTGAATAGACCTTGATGAAAATCCCTTTTTGTATTCCCAACCAGTATTATAAGTGCAGTCGAAACAGTTTCTAAAATCCATGCTTAGCCATTGTGCTTTGATTTTCTTCCTGAAGGAATGAAGTAAGGAAGTGGAGATCATCTCACATACTCTGTGCATCAAAATATATTGCTAATGCTTCTCCTTGAGGATTTCTAAGTCCATACTATGAAATGTTTAGTAAATACTCTGACGAAGTAAAAAATTACTTAATGAATCAGCCAAACTCGTTTAAAACTGTTTGCTTAACAATGAGATGTAATGGGCAGCCAGCAGATGAATAATAATAATAATAATAATAATTATTATTATTATTATTATTATTTATCTTGATACAGCCAGTATCGTATTTTGAATTGAAGTTAAGGGACAAGTATTTTAGGGTTATTTTTCTTTTAAAACAAAACACTAGTTGGTTTTGTATGATTTTCCTTAATACCACTTTATCTGTTTATGCTAAGATTAGTTTTCAAATGTTACCGTTTTAACAGCCTGTGATGGAGTTAATCGTATGATCCTTTTGTCTTATTTTGGAGAAGCTGGAAATACAAATGAAATTAGTTTAAAAGGATCCTTCCCAAAGATAATCAGACAGAACAAATACCTGCATCATTCCTTTTTTACATAGCCTCTTCAAGTTAAATCATCTGTTGTTAATCAACGTACTTGGATCTTTATAGCTACATGCCTATTTTAATAAAAGGTGCCTTTTGTAAAGCACAATCCAGATAACTTTATAATACACAATCCAAGATGAAACTTAAAGTAATTAAGGTAAATTTTGCAGAGAAAATTATCATGGGAAAGAGTAGACTAGAGAAATTGATCTAGGTAGTGATTTAAAAAAAATAAAAAATAAAGCAACAGCAACAAAAAAAAACAAGACAAATTTCACTTTTATCCTAGTGGTACAAATTCCTGACTTGTAGGGTTTTCTTTATTCCTCCAAAGCCTTTGTCATCTGAGTTTATTTGAACATATGACTGATGTTCCTAATAGGATGCTTCATTTGTAAGTGAAGTCATAGAAACTCATTTCATAAGAGTAGTTTGTCTAAATTGTCCTGTATTTTAGCTCCACAAAACCGTAATTGTTCACTTAGTGGGAACTACCAGTCAATTCAGAATTTGACACAGGCGGCTCTTTCTTGTTCAGTGATTGTCATAGCATGAAGACTTCGTACACCTGGGATTTCCACTGTGATCTTCTTTTACGTGTAATATGAAAAGGTTCTTTAAAATTCCCATAGATATAAATGGGCAGTGAAAATGAAATATTTATTTATGTGTGTAATTACTCTTATTTTTAATGAAGGAGGAAGTGTCATATTTTGGAATTTTGAAGACTGTTATCTACAGAAGACGTTTTTATGAATATCCATAGTATATTTTTTATTTAAGGAGTAACATTGCGTGACTGTTGACTGAAGTTTGTGATGCTGAAACATTGTAATGTTGAAACATAATGATGAGCTATTGAAACATAATAGTTATTTATATGTTTAGATGAATGAAATAAGCTAGATGGTATTTGTAACTTCATAGTGCACATCATAAGAATAACTGTCTGAATTATAAAGGTAGGGACTTCACAAATATAATAAATATGTATAGACGTGAAAGCATCCTTAAGAACATCTTCCAGTCAGACAGTGTATTCTGTGAACACCAATTCCATGCTCCTGTTTTATTTATAAAAAAAAAAAAAAAAAATTTCTTTAAGTCTTCACAGGGGACATGTATGTTTGAGGGAAAAATCAGGCAATGCCGTAACAATGTAATTAATCGTCAGTTTTTTACATAACAGTATTCCAGAGACTTACTGTCTCTACAATACGCTAATTATAGAATAAGCAGTATCATAACCATTGGAAATATAGCATCTTCATGTTTTGGTCTGCAACCTTTTTTTTTTCAGCTTCTTAGTAATGGAAAACTGCTGGGAAAATTTTGTCCTGAAATTAATTATATTTTCAGTAGAAATCATCATTCTGTCTGATTTAGTGTTGGTTGACATATATACTTTCATTGTGTATCTGTATCTTAGCTGCACTGAAGACAAACTGATCTGTTCTAGGCAGGGCATGGTATAGAGGAGATGTAGGAATGGGCTGAAGTATCCTTTATATTTGCCTTTGTATCTAGGGGAGTTGAAAATAGGCAAGAATGGAGAGAAATTTTGTATGGCAGTGCACAGAATTTTGCAAGTTTAATGTGAGCCCTGCAGCAATCCGATGCATTTTAGTTACTGGTAAGTTTGTTAAATTCTGTTTGAAAAATTGTTCCTCTTAGAAGACAGTCCTCTAATCAATATTATTTCCCCCGTGTCAACAGCAACCTTTTTAAAAGCATAATTTTGGCAACCTGGTTCTGCTGATAAAAATTTTTATATCTCAAATCTTCAGGTTTAATTTATTTTCAGCTGCCAAGATGACTACATAAATTGACTGTCCTTAGAAATATGTTAAAATTTCTGGATACAATCCTCTAAATTAGGCAGTCAGTTCTCTAGAAGACTAAATTCTTCGAAGGCAATATTGAGAAGAAAAGATCCATTATGTCAGTATGGATTTATATTTTTATATGTATATATATATACACACACACATGCACACACTTAAATGTTTGCTTGAGGTCAGTCTGAACATGTGGGAAAGAGAAGTTTTGGCTTATCTGAGACTTGTTAACTGTTGGGTCTTTTCAGGGAGGTTGAATGCTCTCTACCATAAAGTATGTAAGACAGAGAACATAACATGTAAAAACAGAGTTTTGTGCAACAGCTGTTATTTAGTGCAGTTTCATTCCCTCCTTCCTCCTCCAAAAAAGGAGGAGGAAACAAGTGTAGGCAAGATTTCTGAAAAACATCAGAGTAAGCATGTAATCTGTTTTCTGCCTGTCTCTGATCATCACCTTAATAGCTTCAGTACTATACGTGCAGTGAGAGTTCAAAACCACTTCCATTTTAATTTTTACAGTTCTGTCAGTTAAAATATTACAGATCTTTTAATTACTTTATTTCCTGCATAATGCTGTGGACAAAGTACTGTTTACATTTAATTATGGTGCTAATTTTTATCAATACTGTGGTCCTATACAGTGTTCATCTCAAACTTCGTTGTGCCTCTGTGACTGCCAGGCGGTTCTCCTTAACGGCTGCTTTGTCTGGTACTTGGAATTTTTTACGTGCTTGAAGGTGTAAAGTGTAATGATGCATTCATGTGTGCTATCCCAAGATTTGAATTACTATACACTACAGTCAACTCTGTTATTTATGGCGGCAATCTTGGGTAACGCAGAAGGATTAGGAGCTGGAGTTACTGCCTGCAGACCTGAGCCGACTCTGCAGAGCTGGCTTGCGGTGTCTTTATATGGCTGGTTCGATAGATGCTAAAAGCCATTTTGGACTGAGGAAGAGGCATAGCTCATTCACAAAGCTGTTGGCTGAATTAACACGTTTTCCTGGAACTAGAAACATTGGCATCACTTTGCGGTGACAGCTAAGGTAGCTCCGTGCAGAGCTAATGTGGGCAGGCAGGATTAATTACTTCAGGCATACCCCACGTAACGATGGTTGGTATCTGAAACGTCATATTTGGGCTCTATCTGCATCTGAATTAATAAACTTTGCTGTTAACAGTCTTTCTTGCATAGAACCAGCTTGTATGTTTCTGTGTCTGTGCCATGGTTAAATATTAACTGGCCACTGATTATTTCTGAGTTGACTGGTGGGTTTTATGTGCACTTAAAAAGAAGTAAAGAGAGAAAAAATCTTTATTGTTAGGGTGTCAGTGTGTCATAACTTGGTCGGAGTCCTATCAGAATTTTTACCAGTTGCGTAGAAATTGTATTAATATGAGATAAGACGAAGTCCAGCCCATGAGTTTACAGCTAAGTTCATAGAATAGACAAATAAACTGCAATACAAAGAAAAGGGCTTTTGATAAATCACTTATAGAAGTGGAAGTAGAACCTTTTAAACTTAAGTCTGGTGCCATGTTCATGGTACAACAACCTTTAAATCCATTTTAAGAATATTTTTTGACTTTTCAATATAATATTAATAGTATTTATTGTAATTTAGGTCCTAATCCTGCAAAGACGTATGCCGTTTCTTAACTTTATGCATAATGGGTTGTCCTCCTCAGTCACACAATTACTCACAAAGGATGATAGTAAGCACCATCTACATGGAATTTTCTTTGACCTATTCAATTTTTTTTAAAGAAGTTTCTAAATATAAATCTTCAACCCTTTACATGAGCTTCTTATGGATTGTCATGTAGTAAAAATGATGAATATCTTAGTTTAGATGACAAATACAATAGAAACTTTCAGTCAGGGTAAGAAAAAATTGATGCATATAACCTGGTTTGAAACTGATGTGACAGCTTGACAGGCTGTTTTGATAAAAGCTTTGGAGTACTGTAAATGGATATTATCTGTGTTCTTTTACTGCTGACACTCTGTGGAGCATTCTGTATGTGATTTTAGACTGATTATTGTGACCATTCAACAACGAAGCAAGACAAGGCACTATTTCATGTTCACAGCATGTACTTTGCCTACACTGTGTACTTTTTGCATGGCGGCCTTGCTCACCAAATAGAATAAATCTTGTTTCCTCAGCACATTGATTATTTTTTGGTGCTGGCATGGATTAACCAATCTCAACATTTAAAGTAAAAGATTGTATTTGGAGAGCAAGTGAACCTTTAGCTGACTAGATACTGTAAGTAAAGTTGAACTTCAGAAAATGCAGGTTGGACATTTCCTTTAGTTCACTTTTTCATAGCTACAAAAGCCACAGTTTTCACCCTTGCCTGTGCCCACGACCTGTGTGAGAACTTTCATGGTTGCAGAGATTTGTCTGTACAGCTAGGAACTGTTGCACCTCTTTTATTTTTAGAAAAGGAATAATGACTTTATGTATGCATTGTATATGCAATACAATGCATTTCTGTCATCTACCTTTTTGAGATATTTGAAAAACCATTTTAAATATTTCCTTTCTGTCATAAACGATCTGGTTGTTTTTCTTTCTCCCTTTCCTCTGGGTTCTTCAGCAACAGATGAGCGTATTTTTGTTTCCCTCTCACCACCCAAGAGTCAGTTGCGATTTTTTTCCCATGGTGCATTGATCTGTCATATGTTTCCGCCGTTGGTTTTCATAACAGTTTCACTTTCTTGCCGAGTCTGTCCCCTGAAGCCTTTCATATCTCTTCTGTTTCTAAACTGTAACCTTTTCTGAACGCTTTTTTCCCCCTCACTGTGCTTTCTGAACACCTCACTTACAGATACTGCTGGGATGGGCTGCTGGGTGATTTCCCTGGGGCATCTGGAGTCTCTCTGTGCTTTCCTAACTGGATGAAAGTGATTTGCAACCTTTTTTTGATCAGGCCTAGCTATTATTCTAATGTTTGGTCTGGAGAAAGTATGAAGGAAGCTCTCCACCCTGCCGTTGTTCCACTGTGGTTTGTGGTGGGCATCGTTGCCCACATGCATGTTCAGACATTTTATGCCTCATTTCTGTGGTAGTAGTGACTCTAGGGACTGAAAGTGTGGAATGATGAAATACGTAGTGGCTGCAAATTTTGCTGTTTGACATAGTCTGGAGGGTGAAATGGTTGACACGGCCCCTGCCTGCATCATTCTAGCACTGTCAGCTGGATCCCACTCATCATCTCCTGCCTCTTCCAACTGCAAAACCTTTGGCTAGAACTGCAAGCTGCAGGACTGGATATTTAAAACCTGGGATAGTCCTGGTCAAATCAGCAGAGCTGACAAAATGATTTTGCGCTTCTGTTTGAATATGAACTCCCACTCCTACCGTTGTAATATGTGAACAATCATTGGAGAAATTTGTCAACAGAAAAAGTAAGATTTGTATTCTTTCAAGGAATTGTTCACCACTTTAAGCCCATTTCTGTTCACTTAATAGCTGGTGAATATTGAGAATGTTAACAGATTGATTTTTCTACATTTGTAATCTGAAAAAACGCTTGTTCTTTACATGCAGTGCTACCCTATTGGCTTTCTTGGTTGAGCTTCTTAAGAGTTCAGTAGCCATGCAAGAGCAAATGCTTGGTGGAAAAGGCTTTCTAGTCATTGGCTACCTCCTTGAAAAGGTATGTTTGGGGGTTTTTTTTGCCTTTGTTCTTACTATTTCTACTGTCATTGTGGTATTTTCAATCATTTAGCTCAAAGGACTGGTGGAATAAAATGTATTTGTGATATAAGGTATTTTTGATTTGTAATATTTATTAGTTGCGTACAGGAGTCTTTTCATCCTCCTTATCCTCTTATATGCTAATATTCAAAGAATCAGTTTTCTAGAGTTTATCCGGTTTGTCTAATTTATGCTTTTACTTTAGATCTGTTTGTGAATCACTTTAATGTATTTTCATTTGTGTTTCTCCTCTCTTTGTCCCCCAAACTCTCGTTTAGGAAAGTTCTCTTGTTCCCAGTTTGTACAAGCATGTCACGGACATGTCATAATTTAGGATTAAATTTCGTTTTTTGTGTATGTTAATAAAAATTGAGTTAATGCTCTGTGTCTCAGTTCTGAAATGGTTGAAATAGTTGCTCTGTGTTTTTAAAAAGAAAAACTGTAAAATAATTTCATTTCTGAAAGAAACAGTTGCAAGGGGCATTCCCTTTACTTGGTTGTTTTCAGACGTGATGAGCAGTTACAAAGCTGAGGTTCAGTTCAGATGCTTGTCTGAGGAAAGTTACCTGCCTCCTGGCCCAAAGCCCTCACGAAACCCTGTTATTGTGATTTACTAATCTGAAAACTAACTACTGTCAGCTGTACTAAGATAGTAATACTCCTACAGTGGAATCTCATGGCTCTGACATTCTTGAATGTCTGCTACTGTATTTCTCATTAGCACGCGGTCAGTACAGTAATCGTTTGAGAAGAAGTTATGACCAGAGCTTTGTGTTCTCCAATGGTGAAATTAAATAATGATAATCTCGCCTTTAAAAATATATGAATTTTGAAGATGAATGATAAATAATTTCTCTCATTCTGCTCTCTATGTTATTTTCAGCTAGGGAAATACATTCTTATAGTAGAAAGACTTTACATTCACTGAAGTAATACCTAAAAGCAGATTATTTTCTATGCTTCTATGTTTTCTGTACTAAGCAAGTGGGATTTAGAATGTCAAAGAACTAGTCTAAGGTGGATTTTTTTCCAATGGTAGGTTTTCTTGTGACATAACCTGAGTGAATTTACAAAGCTGTTAGCTCCGGTTCTGTAAGTTATATACCGGAGTTATATACAGGCAGGGTAGTGAGCCCTCATGGAGTCCCTTTCTTTTGAATAGAGCACTATGGTTTATGCACTTTGAATACATCAATTTAGAATGTTGTACATGAAATAAATAAATAAAAAAAAAAGTTTGCGTACTATTCTAATTAACACCTGCTACAGTCATTAAACTCAGGGTATGTGAATTTTTAAAGGATTTTGATTGATTTCTGTCACAACATAATTCTTAGAGCATATGCTGTTTTCTGGGGGGGTTTATGCTATATTTTCCTTAGCTGCAGTTTTTCAAAAGGATGTATTTATTTTTTTCAGTATATGCTTCTAGTCAGTTGGCACATATGGCAGGAAAAAATCCTTTTGTTTCCTAGCCAGGCTCAATTTTATTATTTATAAATTATCTGTTGCTCATTTGCATGTAATCAAATACTTCAGAGAGGACAGAAAGCTTTTTTTTCTCTGACTTGAACTTCAAAATAACATTTTTGTTCTTATTAGTTGCAGACTATTTATTGTGAATTGTGATGTACACAAAGGAAACTCAGCATCCAGGCTGAACTTGTATTACTGACAAATGGACTTCACTTCTAAAAATAACAAATCTGCATATTCCCAGACTGTACTTACAGCATTAAAAGTAATTGGAACATTTTGTAGAGAAGGCAAGGGGAAGGATGTTTAGTGGGTTTTCCTATTAGTTCCTTTTGTTAACTTAGTATATAAAGAAGTTTGTCAAAGTCCACGTGCCATGTTACTGCACAGGAGCAGGTCTCGACAGTGATTTTCTAGCATATGCTATGAAACTGAAGTACTCTTGAAATTTGAGGAAACTTGAACCCAAGTCCTTCAAACACCTACTTATGTTTAAGCAACGAAAGCAAGTCTATCAGTAATGTGTATTTACATACTGAGACACCCAATTTCAGTAAGACAAGTAATTAACTGCAGAAGAGTTAAGGACTTCAGATTAAGTTCTCAAGGCACAGTGCTGTAAAATGTAGAATCCTGACTGGATTATAATAAAACAAAACCAAAGCCAACCAAACAAAAAACAAATAAGAAAGGAAAAAAGAAAAAGGATTCAAACCTCAGTTATTGGTGCATATTTTTAACCTGTTAAATGTAGCCATTAGAAAGACTGTATTATTAGAAAGTATAAGTTGCTGATAATTTTTTTTCTTACTTTCCTTTCATATTCAATGACGTAAAACCACATGATGTTGCATGGATTTAGTAAAGATGATGCTGGTGAAAATATCACTTCATATTTTGGCTGTAAGTATATTAAAGAAGAAGGTTTTTCTTTATCTTTGTTCTTTCTGATTATTTTTCCGCAGTCATCTAGAGTTCATATAACCAGAGCAGTTCTGGAACAATTTTTGTCATTTGCAAAATATTTGGATGGATTGTCTCATGGAGCGCCTCTACTGAAGCAATTATGTGATCACATCCTTTTTAATCCTGCTATCTGGATACACACCCCTGCAAAGGTAATTGTACACTTGAGCGATGTTATGACTCTTCTGCAAAGAAGTGAAATACTAGTATTCTTTTATACCATGGTACTTAGGTTTTTAATTTTTCTATTTTAAAACATGGTAATGGCAAAGATTTTTTTAGATCATGAAGTCTATACTCTGCTTACCTATATTCTCCAATGTCTTTTATAAGTTCCTAAATGCAGTTACATTCTTGACTAAGGTTCTGGCTAATTCTATTAAAAGGCTGTTTCTAGAAACCCAGTCCCTTTTTCAGTGGTTGCATTACATTTTTTACCCAAAAGATTAAGCATAAAAGTATGTATTTTTAATTGTAAGCAAAGGGTGAGAAATCTTTTGGTACACATTCACATAAGCTTTCATTTTAATTTAAATTATGTATTTTGGTTTGATAAAAACTATAAAAAGTTATCATTCATCTCTGGTAATAATGAATTAGTTGTTTTCCTAAATAATCACAGTTCAGGAATGTGTACCAAAGTGAAAAGTGGTATGGTCCTAAAATCTGAAAATATGTACTTTTAGTATAAAAAGCCAGAATAGGAAACAAAGTAGTATGTTTATTGTGACTTAAATCATAGAATCATAGAAAATGTAGTTTGGAAGGGAACTTTGGATGTCATTCCAGGTGTCAGTCCAGTCCCTGCCCTAACTGAAGTTGTAATTATTTTTTAGTCTTGTTGTATCATATCCAAAGTAAATCCTAAAAAACCTACAAGTTAAGGCCACTAATACAGAATTTACATTTATGTGGATAACTATGTCACTCTTCAGGTGCAGCTGTCTTTGTATACCTACTTGTCAGCTGAATTCATTGGAACTGCTACGATCTATAACACTATACGCAGAGTAGGAACAGTGCTGCAGTTAATGCACACGCTGAAATACTACTACTGGGTGGTTAATCCTGCTGATAGCAGTGGCATTACTCCTAAAGGACTAGGTAAGTACAATGCATAAGAAAGAAAATATAAGCATTTCTTGTATGGGAAGGTTTATGATGTAAATGTGTGAAAGCTCCTTGGATCTGTAGACAAGGAGGTAAGTAAATGGCAATAATTGGTACCAGTGGTCAACAGCAGGAGGGCTGTGCCAGTACTTCTGGTGTATCACGCACCTCTGATGAGAATTCCATACGTTTATATGTATTCCCAGAAGAGTCCAACTCTCGTCTTCACTCACATAGCATATGCTTATGTGGGCATACTTTAGGAAACCTATTAAAATCACTGATTTTTCTTCTGTACCAAAGAGGAAATGTTCAGTGTATTTCGTATGCCAAAGAAAGCTTTGTGGGGTTAGAATGTTTGGTAGTGTTAAGTGACCTTGAAAACAGAGTGGAAACCTCTAGTTCTCACTGCTGAGATCTCTGAAGCTGTATTTCCAGTTTAATAATATCTTTTCTCTGCCCTTATAAAATAGAGATTGATTTAACTTTGCTTATAGCACATAGTGCTTAGCTTAGCTCAGGAAGCTTTGAATGACAGCAACAACAAAATACAATAATATGTACCGGCTAAACGCTGCATGTAACAGATGTGTATTAACCAGAGCATCAAATCATTCTAATCCTATACACTCCAGCTGTAATGTCATTACGTTTAGCTGACTACTTGTGTAAAGCAGGGAGGATTTGGCTGAAAGTCTCTTAAAGAATTAATTGATATAGGAGAACTTATTAATTATCTTTATTCTGTAACTATTATTGTCATGCTGAGAAACTGAATAATTGGGGAATGTTTTAGTGCTTTATGTTATGCTGCCACATATCCAAATATTTAAGAAAGTGACATTATAACATATAAGTTATTGGATAAGTTTTTCATTTGTAAGTGAGCTGTATGCATAGGGTTTTCCTTCAATATTTTTTTTTAAATAAATAAAAATGGAAGGAATAATTCTTATCCTAGGTTAGGTATCCTAATAGGCAGTAAATTGTAACTTGTTGAGGCTCACAGGAAGAGCTGCTGTTGGAGCTGGGACCTCATTTGTAGTTCTCTCATGGTATAATACTAGATGAATTATATTCTTCATAAAATTATTAAAATTTGCTTTAAAAATACCTAACAAAAGCACATTGTTCTCTGTTCATGTGAATGAAAAGTTTGTAATATCAGTTTATGAAAATTAATTGTGGTGGTTACTTAATTAGCTTGAATTTTTTGTCAGTGATAAAATATACTTTCCCTTACTCTGATTCTGGATTCCCTCTGCCAAAATAGAAATAAGTTCATTTTTGGTACCTACAGGGAAGGTGTATCTATCTGAGCTAGACATCTGCCGATTATAGCCAGTGGAATGCAGGAGTCAGTTGCCTGAATCTGGGTTTCTAGCATCATTTTAGTCTCTGTGGAGCATCCCACCTGCCTTCAGAAGGATGCAGGTGTCCTGTGCATCCTCTGTCAAATCTGCTTGTTCTGTGTGGATATTTTGGATACCTGACGGCATGTCAAATCACACTGAGAAGTATGTTTTGGCAGCTGTGTCCTACCCCTAGTCGGCAGAGCCTTGAGAACTATTTAGTTTGAAGGGTAGTTGCTTTCTAGACTCTCTTGGCTGTACTGATTAGGTCTCCATTGGCTTCAGTGGAAGATGAGAAGCTGGTCTCACCTCTTGGCAGCTACGCTCTAGATGTCTGAAATCAGGGTGAGCTGGATCCTACCCTGGGACTGACTTTGTCCAGCTTCGTGCTTTCAGAGCTCTGCTCTGTTGAGGGTTACACTGTCGTGCTCCGTAGGTACAGCTTTACCATCAGACAAGTTAACTGTATCTGAGCTCAGTGAGACATTAGGATGTTAAAAACTCAGCTGATCAGCTTGTAATATGGACTTGTATTTGTGACTGTTGAATGACCAGCTCTTGGGAGGTAAAGGTTCCAAGTGTCAACCATATTTACACCTAGACAGAGACCTGGAAAATTGCTCAACTAGTTTGAGACTCTGTGTTTGATAATATTGTCTACTTGTTATTGCTGTAATTCTTCTTGGTTTGTTTGTTGGTTTTGGGTTTTGTTTTGTTTTGTTTTTTTCCAGGGGGGTTGTGGGTTTGGGGTTTTTTGGGGTTTTTTTTGTTGGTTTTTTTTTAATTAAAGAATTCCTGTACTTCTGTGTCGTGATACTAGTACCTGACAACACTTGGAAAATGTATCGCATATTACAGACTTCCCTCTGGCTAAGTTCGCTGTTTTGTGGAAACAGTGTGACATTTCTTTATGTAGGAGGTACGGCTTGTTTTTATCTTGCCCAGATCTGCCTCTCTGCAGTTAGCTGTATTTTTGGAGTGTTTGTATGTGTAATGCCAGTTGAATAGCTACAAAAAATCAAAAAATTTTGATGTATTTATCAAAATCTGAACAGAAGGCATGGGGTACACAAGGACACAAAATTAGGGATGAGAAATGAATCAGTTAACTCTAAATTAGCATACATATGGCTGTTTTACTTCCCTACCTTTTCTTTCATTCCTACCTATTTTAAGGATATAATACATTCTTTTCTCATTTGTGTCAGTTCCAGACAATATTCTGCTTTTCTGAGAAAGGCAACCAGGTAGGTCCCTTAAAGGTAACCAGATAGTGCAAAATTACTGGTTGCTTGGTGTAACAGTATGGCAACAAAAAAACTCACAATTACTAAGGCCTTCATACAGTAATTGGGAAGGTGTTTGATAAACTGTGAGGTCATGCACCGTTTCAAAATGCCTATTATATCCACTATATCTGACTTTTCTCCTTTTTTTCTTTAGTTAGATTTATAGATAAACTTGACTTTTTTAAAGATTCATCTCAACTTTTTTCCTTGTTCCTTACCGTCTTCCTTCCTCCCTGTTGTTTAGACTGCAGAAAATCCCATGTAATTGATACAACTATAAGAAAGTATTTTGTAGTACACTTTCCTGTCTGTAAAAATGACTTTCCTTGTGTTGAGTTGCAGAATGTTGGTTTATCAGGGAGGAAGAACAGTGATATAGCAATGGATGTGCAAATCCAGCATAGCTATGGAATTTTCTCAGTGCAAATCAGCACTAGGACTTTTTTTTGCTATTATTTCACACGTAGCTTCCGCTCCTGACTAATACAGCTGTAATAACTGTGGTGATTTGCAAGCAAATGACTGTGGCAATATAATAATTGCTGAGGTGATGGGTTGCTAAATTTAATCTCATATTAACTTAATTTCATACTAGTTTTTTATCAAATTCACATTAATTACTTTCCATTTATAATATTCCTGAAAACTTTTCATAATGTTTAATCACCTGGATATTACATTGCTTTTCTTCACCAGATGCTCTTTCTTTTAAAATTAAGTGCAATCTGCCAATGTGATATGCAGGTCTGGCTGATTAAGGCTTATAGTCTTAGAATACTGTAAGTAGCTGTAGTTAATATGCTTAATGCTTTTTTTCTTTCCACCTCTCTTTCAGCAACTTATAACTTCACCAATCCTAATATTTCAAAAACGTTAACTGTTCGAGGATTTTGGGTTTGTGTTGTTTTTTATTAGCCTGCATACTGCCAGTACTGCCACATGTAGCAGGCAAGTTTATCATTTGTTAAAACGTAGAATAATGTGTAAAAAGAAGTTTGTAAAAGTAAGAAACTTACCCTTGAAGAATACAATTATGCGAATGTTAGAGTTGTTGCATTTTCAGCAGCATTTGATATTTCAAAATAGAAGAACAGGACTATGAGCAGCAATTTTACTGTAAGAAACAGAAAAATGTCATGATGCAAGAAAATGGCATATGGTCAAGCTAACTTGACATCAGAATTTTCAGATCTGAAGAATACTTTAATGGAAATCTTGCCAATATCTGAAATTTGACTTTATGTGTTATAGTGCCTTCATGTAATTTGCTGTCCTATTAGAAAGTAAGCTTATTCATGCAGACATTTTAGTAGTGTGATGCTTTCTAGTCTTCTAGGCATAGCATTTTTTATGCAGAGGTACTGAAACACTTTTTAATATTAGTGTTGATTTACTATTACGTGCAGACAGTTACTCTGCTTCAAGGTTTTATTGCCTTCTCCTGTCTTAATAAAGCACAAAGTGGGTGAGTTTTCTGTACTGACAGTTTAGTATACCTTGTTTTGAAGCCACAGTGGCTCAGTATTGAAGCTTCCCACTTGGCTAATGCTGTTTTCTTAAATGACAGTTTCCCCTTTGCTTCTCCTGGTATTCAGCTTATAAAATAGGAGGTGTAAATGTTTGGAATTATTTAAAAGGCTCAAATATTTCTTTCAAATTTGGATTTGTATCTTCTCTGTCATTATTGCTTTCCTGTTTCAAGCTGGTATTTCTTCTTGGATTAAGTATACTAAATTCATTTTTTTTTTGTTTCCTTCTGAAGTATTAGAAACACTTTTTCAAAATGTATACTTATCAGCTTGCTTGGTAATTATTCTTAGTAGGTTCTACATTTTAGATATAGATCCACATAGTGGAGGCAAGTTTTCTGTTTAAAATAATGAGGTTTAGTTTCTTTTTTTGTGTTGTGTTCGTGGGTTTTTTTTAAATTAAATTACCAGTTATAAATAGGTGACAGGACAAAAGTGACTTGTCTTTTATTAAGACCATATTAAAAGTAAACTTGCGAAATAATTCTCATGTCAGAAAGAACAAAATAAGTCAAACCAATTTCCACAGGGAAGAAATTCTAAACTTTATTACATTTTGCATTTTACACTTGAACTATGATTATAGCTCTTCCCTTGATTTGCCATGTGCATGCCTTCAATGTTTTGTTAAATCATACAGAATGAGATGTGAAGGTGGGAGAAGGTCATAGGGTTGTCCAACAGTTGCAGCATCTAAAGACATAGTGAAATAGGCAACTGAGTAAAAATTATTTAAAATTATGTTACTTCTTTCTGTAATTATTTCCTTTTGTGGATTTCAGGAATTAATAAGAGGATAAGCAGGGAGAGATTTCTCTCTTTATCTTTCTATAGTAGATGGTGCATTTCAATGATAATACTTCAAGCTGCCAGGGACATTTTAGAGTTATATTACCAAGCTTTGTTGTTCTTTGATGTTTTGTCTTTCCAAACTATATACTAGACTGATATTTAAAGAAAATTCAAACTGTGATTGTCTTTCAGAAGGGGCAAACCACATATCTTTGGTATCAGAGCAACAGAGAAAAATTTAAACACACTTTTGTATTTTCATCTTTGGATGCTTACTAAACTGTTGGATAGTTTAATTTCTTTATTAACCTTTTTGAAGAAAAATAAAACATGTATGCACTTTAAAAAAAATTCTCCATGTTGCTGAATTAATTTGATATACAATTTCTGTAAATTTAAGAGAGCACTTATTAGAGCCCACCAGGATATTTATGCCTTGAAAAATCTTCAGTGGAATTACTTACCAGCTGCATGGCATTCTCTGAAAATAGTGATGGACCAACAGTGGTGCATTAATGAGAAAGTGTAAAATGAAGCCAATAACAGAAGAATAAACTAAATATTGTGGGTTTTTTCCTAAGAAAAAATAACTTGGGATACTCAGTGTTAAAAACCTTCAGAAGGGTATTGTGCTAAATTGTAATTTTGGACCCTGTTGTGGAGCAACCCTATGAAATACTTGCAACTTCATTGTTGTGTGAGAGAAATGTGCATTTAAGTTCCAGACTACTGAGGAGTATCGTTCATTCCTGAGCTGTTGACCAAGCATTTCTTTTTCTATACCGGTGTTTTCTGTGTGCTTCCCAACTCTTACTCTGATTGGACCTTTAGAACCAGTATCTTGCTTCCCGCTAGAGGATACGTGGTTGTTAATGTCCCAGTTAGCTCATGTTAAACAGAGTTTCCAAGAACATTTTTAATGTCTAATATTTTTGAACATGAGCTAGAAAAGTGGGAACTATGAAAATTATTATAAGGAGAAAGTAACTATAGTTTTTGTGGACAGAAAAAGTTGCAGAAAAAGTTATTTCAAGGGCTGGGTTAGAGTGGAACTCAGTTCTCATTAGCTTTGCAACAGTGAGATAAAAAGTAGGTCCTTCTGTGATCCACATAACATGTGATGCTATTTATGCATGCATGGAGATCATATTCTGCTGTCTGTATCATGTTTTATTAATTTAAGGAGTAGAAAAGTCATGCTTTTTACATATAAAAAGCCAGATGGAAGAATGTTGCCTTTGGTTGCTTGTAGAACTGATAACACAACGTTTTATTTCCAAAGACAGGATTAGAAATCATTATTTTTGTCATTCAAAGTTCCCGATCTTTTTTTACACCAGTACTAATTGTACTTTACCCTGTGAATATGTTTACGTACTCCCTCTTAATTAGTCCTGGATTATGCCCCTATAATTGCTCTGTGCCGCAAGGATGAATTGGATACATTTTTTTCATTTATCTTTGTCTGGATAAAGCAGGCTAACTCTCATCAACAGTGTATATTAAAAAAAATCTGATGCAAATCATGTGCTATCTGCAATAAAAACATACATAAAGAATCTAAAAGCAGGAAATGATTTAGTGACTCATCCGGGTGTGGGATAAGGGAGACATCCTTTCCCTGCCAGTTAACAAGAATGTTGCTATTTTGTATTAGGGACTTATGGTTGCTGTACCCGATCTTAAAAGGATTATCTTATTGATTTGGCCTGAGTTTGGTTTTAGTCTTTAGCAGTGCTGTTCATCAGTTTCTGAGCGATGGTGACACTGAATTGTCTATATCCAGTGACGAGCACAAAGACTAATAGGCAGTAAAGAAAACTACTTTTCAATGTTTGAGTTGAAAAACACCATCTACTTGTCTCTCTTTACCTCAGTGTATATATGTATAATTTATATTTTTTAATTATAGCATAAATTATGCCATTTTTTGGCCAATAATGCATTTTTTAAAAATAAATCTTCAACTAGTAATGCAGTTCTTCAACTAGTAATGAAGCCAAAAAGTGTGATGACACCACAATTATGGTGGCAAACCCATTTTATGTAGCTTTACAACTTCCCAGATTAATTCCATTCAATCTGTATCAGATGACTGTTGTGTTGCTACTGCTGCAGACCTTTCGCCGCTCTTTGTAGTTGTCTCCTGGTTACGTAGCCTGTAGTTTCTCCAGCCTCTCTTGTTTTTCTCTACCAGTCCTCTTCTAATTTTTCAAATTAATAAAGTCTTTTTGGTAGAGGTTGTCCCCTTCTTCCGATTCTAATGCAGTGAAGCTTCAAGACACAACCAAAGTACAAGGAATAAATAGTTCTGGAGGACTGAAGGAGAAAGACCGTTTTGCCTGCGTGGCATATAACCTGCAAGCAACAACTCCTTTGGTACCTTTTGTGTGTTGAAGAATGCTTTTCAGGGTTCTTGCACATCTCCAGAGAAACTAGTGGGTATGTAAATAACAAGTATGAAACTCGGGTATCTTTGAACAGGTACCCGGTTAATTTGGAATATCTTCATTTTAATCCCTCCTTAAAATTTCTGTTACCGAAATGCTTTGCAGAACCCCCCATGGCCTTAGTGTTCTGTTTTCTGTTTCCATAATGACAGTCTTCCAGAAAAGACAAAATGCCTCAGTTTTTAGGCCTGGTTTTCAGATATTGTCTGATATTGAATCCCAATAAGGTGTAGGAGGGAAGAGGGTGTGCGAAGAAACAGATTTCTGCGATGCGGTTAGGGGAGTTGAATTTGAATTTGAATTAGGGAAAAAAAATAGTTGTTGCCTAGAAGCACAACACTGCCATAAAAACGCATGCAATACTTAACGTAGTTGTAGCTAGTGCCAAAAAATCCAGCTTACTTCTGTTTTTTACAGTGGGAAATAGATGTTTCATGGTGCCATTAGAATGTATCGATATAAAACTGTTCCTATATCTTTAAAGCCTATATGATGGATTTCATAGAACAATATCCTTCCTGGTTTTACACATGGTGGTGGGGAGAGGTTGAGATTTATTTGCTTCTTTCTGAAGAGTATCCATTTCTCCTCTCTCCACTCCTAAACAGGGAAGAAAACTTGAGAGGATTAACTACTCTTTTTGTTCCTGCTAGTAAAACAAATATAACTTACGTTCAGGTTTGCCCGTGTTGCAAACTTGAATTACTGCGTGTATGGCAGTGGCTTCACTTTGAAGAGTGGCACTGGAGACTAAAAAAATCTTTATTAAAAAGTTGCATTCACCTGGATTGGAAATAATAGTGAGACATAGAGTGTTACTAAGCTTTGATATTTATTTATCAGCATAAGATGAAGTGGTTCATGAAAAAATAAATTAGGCTGCATTTATTTTCACTGTGCAAAATTTAAGACTGTCTATGACACGCATTGTTTGAAAAGTAGAAACTTAAGAAAGGAATTTCCAGTTCAACCGTAACTACTTATGAAAGGGGAGAATGGAGAATACAACAGAGGAAGTTTCAAGTGAATATAGTTGTTCAGGCTCTGTTTCTTATTCAGTTTTGTAGATACTTCTGTTTTCCTAATGTACTTCCTCAAGCACAATTGTTTAAAGTATTATGGGTCACAGATGCTGGTTTAAATTTAATATTTTCTTCAGATGGTAGTTTGTCCTTGGTTAAATAGCTTCAGTTTCTGCTACAGGTAATGGCCACCACTAATATTTCATTAAACCTTTCTCTGTTGGTTTTCATTCAGATGGAATTTAGCATAGTGGCTTAGTTATTCCAAGTTGTTATCACATATTTTAGGTGAGATTCAATTTTGTATTCAGACCCTTTTAAGTTTACATGTCCACAGTGTAGCTTGTACTAGGTATTTAAACTCCCATTGTTCTCAGTGGAATTCAACCCAATGTAGTCAATAGAACTAATAATGTTTATCCTGAATTGGGCTCTGACGTTGGGTCGGTTGAGTAGATCTAGTCAATAGAGTAGTTGCTTATATTTGGATTTGAAACTCCTGGCTCATATGAAGACATCTACAGAACATATACCTTAATTTGTTTGTGTGAGTCTAGACCTGATTACTACCTTTCATCTTCCTGTGTCTTTGTTTAAAAAAAATAAAAAAATAAATATGGATTTCTTTTTTTCCAAATGAAACATCACTTACATATATTGGTGTTGTAAAATGTGATTCTGAAGGGTTATAAATGATATCCTTTGCAAATATGAACTTTTATATAATGAATAGAATACTAAATCTGTTGTAGGAACTGTGATTTTCTTAAGAAGCTGCCATCATTAAAGGAATTAGTTTATGTTTAAAAGTGGTATATTTTGCTTCTTCCAGATGGTCCTCGGCCCTCACAGAAAGAAATCATATCATTAAGGGCATTTATGCTTCTGTTTTTGAAACAACTTATATTGAAGGTAAAACAGTCTATTCCAGATGGAAAACATTGAGATCTGTTATATACATGTAATAGGTTCTTTCATAGTAATAAATATGTAATACCTGTCAGGCATTGAATCTGTTTCTGGTTAATTTTGATGTTCCTGCACATACTTCTAATCAACATAGAGGCAGTAAACCCATACAATATTTCTTAATAACCTCACCAAACTATGCCACATATATTTTATTAAATGTACTTGCAGGAATAGTATATGACACTACAGAACCTTTCAGGTACTTGGGCTTTTTTTTTTTTGTGATAGTAGATAGTTGCTTGATTGATCAAATGAAATAGGTAATGACAGTTGTTAAGTTAGTTATTGCTTTATCCTTTTTTTTTTGATTCTACCACTGGTTGAAATGGTCTAGGACTCTTTCTGTGACAGCTGAACAGTTTTTGAGGTATAATCTGCCATCTGAGACTAGGCTGACAACCAGTATTTTTTGGCCTGGCTTATTCCTCTGGCTTTTATTGTTCTGTCTCAGGGGTTGGAGGAGTGGCAGTAATAGTTTATACTATCTGAGGGCCCAAGCTATAAGAATCCTTTCATCAGGAATAGAGGGCTGACTTCATACTCTTTGAACTGTCAATGTGATAAGGAAAAGCAATGTAATGAAAGAGAGAATTTCATCTTTTGAGTTTAAATAGCAAAAAATTGTAGGATTATTTGACTTGGTCCAAGTTTTTCTTGAGCCAAACTTAAAGAATGTATTTTCTCTGAATAATGCCCCACCTTTTTGTTGCTTTTTTAGGATCGAGGAGTGAAAGAAGATGAACTGCAGAGCATATTAAATTACTTATTAACAATGCATGAGGTACATTTCTGTAATTACCTATTTTTTACTGTAATCAATTGTACCAGCTCTATGGGAAGCCTGCTGTTGAGGTTAGTTTGTAGAATAACATTGATGCTTGTCATACAGGATGAAAATATTCATGATGTGCTGCAGCTGCTAGTGGCACTAATGTCCGAACACCCAGCATCCATGATACCTGCCTTTGATCAGAGAAATGGGATACGGTAAGACAGTGAAGTGAGAAAATATCTTAAAAGTAGTTCCAGTATCATCACTCTCCAGATTGCTTCTTTTTCACATAAATATCACACTTGCTGATCTTTCAAACTACTATCTTATTAACTTAGGCTATATTTTTTGTCAAAAACAGAGTGTTGATGATAGCTTGGAGGAAAAAATTTTCCACTTAAGGTTATTATTATGATATTTGAAGGTAAATGTACTGTTGTACTTGCTTCTCAATCTCAAATAGAATATGTAATTAACACGATGCATCAAAAAGCCAAGTATTTATCTCAGAATAATTTTGAATATTCTGTCTTCAGATGTTTAACATAATCTGGAGGGAAGGAGAACAAGAGAAATCATGCCCTAACCTCTCAAGTTCTCTCTGAAAAGATTAAAAAACTGTCTGCGGAATTCATATGTTTATCTGTTTGATAGTAAAATCAATAACTGATAAGTCTCAGAGAAGCAGTATTTTTGTTGTTTTCTTATGCCTATTTTGGTAATGCATTTTTTTTTCAGAGATTAATAATTTTCTTGTTAATAATTTGATATTTACTATAGAATTTTGTTTTGTGCTGTTCTGAAAATATATTGGAAAATGCAAGGGGCTTGTAAAACAAGGGGAAAAGAAAAATCTACTACTTATTAAATTCAAGCTCTGTTCGGCCAAAATGCTAAGACCTTCATACAAATACTTGTACTTAAAACTGTTTGAATGGCAATGGTAGCTGAGGGGAAGACTCATTGTACTCGCGGTTAGGACTTAGTTTTCTGCCTATAGTTGTCTGTATTCAGACAGAATACTATTCCTGACAGCTTTCGAAGAAGGGTAAGACTGATCTAGAGGATTTAAGAGATCTTTATGGAACATTTGTGGTACCAATATTAAAATTGATGATGCAGTCTCTGTGTTTAAAAGTCTGTGTTGAAAAAGTAGAGAGAATGCACAGAATTGCAACATTTAAGTATTAAAAAAAAAAAAGCTCCTTACATAGAATTAGGGGTTTGTCTGCTTAGGTTATCAGGGGACAAAAGCCTCAGAGGTCACTTGATAATGGCATAAGTCCTCTGAAGAGAAGAAGATATTGTCTGCTAAAGTGCTCTTTAGTGGAGAAAGACTAAAAAGAATGGCTAAAAGCTGAAGCTCAGCTAATCCAAATGGAAAACTAAAATATAGATTTACAAATTTGAAGACCACTCTAGGGGAAGGGTAATGTTTTCTGTCTCTTGGTGCCTTCAAATCAAGGCTGGTTTCCTTTCTGAGAGACTGTAGAATTTGTGCTTAAACTGATCATAATAATTAAGTAAGTACTAAATTAAATTAGTTAAATGTTGAGGCCTTTTTTATCCAGAATTTAGAAACAGAGGGTTGGGTGGGTTTTTTTTGTCCACTTCAAATTTAGATGCAATGAATATGAGGCTTCATAGGTGTATATGGGATTTTGTGTAACATATTGCCATACTTTTCTTTTGACAAATGAGATTTCAGTATAAACATCTTGTGATTAAATGCAGGTACCCTATCCTGTGTAGAAAGGATATTGAGTAGGATTTTTGAGAATGAAAAGAGATTTTCAGTAGCATCCAGGTACTCCAAGAAACTCCAGGATCTGACCTTATGTGCTCCAGTCTGCTTCCCTTGTCTTAAGCTACAACTGCTCAGACTGTGTTTTATTTGATTGTTCCAAGGTAGAAGTATAAGATAAGGTTGTCACTTTCTGTTATAAAGCATTGAACTGAACCAAAAGACACCATCTCTCTAACCTAAAGAATTCATAATCAAACCCTATGCTGTGCTTAGTGCTTTCAGTATATCCTTCAATTTTGTGTAAATTGCTACTTTTATAGTTTTATTTATTAAGAAATATCTCTGTTCAGTGAAATACAATCTATATATGTGATGTTTAGTAATAAACTGAAAACAAATTGTTGAATTTCTTTTTCCTTTTTAGAGTAATTTATAAGTTATTGGCTTCCAAAAGTGAGAGTATATGGGTGCAAGCTTTGAAGGTCCTTGGATATTTTCTTAAACACTTGGGTCATAAGTAAGTGTAGTTTAAAAATTTTTATAGTGGTTTATTTAAGTTCACAATTCTTGTCTTTTTGTCATGATTACTGTATATTCTTTGACAGTCTTTAGAAATTAATTAAAATAAAATTGTTAGGTTTTCTGATTAAGAATTTGCACACTCTGTTACCTTTATACATTGGGATAAAATTAATTTTCCAGTTAACTTGTTAGTACTATGACATTTTAAAAGATACTGTGATTGTCCACCAAACATATGATATGCTGAAATGCGAGTCTTAAAATGATTGAAAAACATTTTCCAGAAATGCGTTTTATAAATGTATGTTGCACGTTCAGCTAAGCATAACAGGAAACATATGAGTGTCATCAAAAATTTGTTACTGGAATTTTCAGTGTCATTGCAATAAAAGTTTCAGGGCAGTTCTTTTAAAAATAGCTTTAAAATGATGGGAAAAAATGAAATAGAATGATATGTTATTCACATGGGAAAGTTTCAGAAGAAAAAGCAAACAGGCTAAGTAAATGGTAAAAAAAAAAAAGAGGTAAGGACATACCTCTAGGCAAGAAGTATTCACATATAAAATGTGGCAGCAAGAAATACATTTAAAAAGAACTGGTGTCACAAAATAGTCGCACTTAGTCTCATCTTCCATATTTTGGTGTTAAGAAAGAATTAAAAAGCATGCGGTGCTGCGTAACCTGCTGCTGCTCGCTTTTCCCCTTCTCCACGTGGTGTTTAGCTTCCTGCTGGGGTTAACCCAGAACGATGTTCTGGAGGGAGACTGCGGTATAAAAATTAGCCGTGTGCTTCACAAGAGACTTTGTCAGGTGAAGCCTCCGTAGGAGGAAAAGGAGCTGGGAGCCCAGTCAGAGTGCAGTATTGCCAGGCACGCTTTTCTCAGTGAGATCAATAAAGTATGACTGTATAATTGAGAGACAGTTAGCTGAGAATATGCTCCCAAATGGGATTTTTCTTCTGGGCTCCAGCAAGCCAAAATAGTGTTCTGGGAATTAATAAAGCAAATTGATAGTCCACTCAAAAATCTCCAAGGGCTTTTCAAACATTACTTGCTGAAAATCATTCACATCGATAGGAGTCGGATTAAGTAAGGTACACCAGATGAAGGTTTGACTTGTGCAGAAGCCTGGTTGTGTCCAAATAAGTACATTTGTTTAAAATCTTTATAGCTTATCCAGTAAATCAAGTAGCAAACTCTGTCAGTGGAGCATTACAGAAAAAGAAGCTGAAATTTCATTTTCTGGTCCTTAGCATCTACTTGTAATTATGGATTTATCGGTGTAGTTTCCATTGTTGAGTGAAAGTACTTAGCACAAAATTAACTTTATTTTTCATGTAATTGAAGTCATTGAAATCCACTTGAATATTCTGTCTAACTTTCAAAGTTTTTCTTTTTAAATTTCAGACCTCCGAACATCTGTAGATGTTCACGTTTTATGTAGATTTCAGCAAGTAAAAATGCCCCCCCTTTCATGCCTTACAGCTAGCACTTGTGAGCTGTGCCTATTTGTGCACATACGTATGCATGCATACACATGATTTTATAAAACTGTAGTCAACTACAGGAAATTCTAAGCGATTATAAAATTATAAGCTACATAAATCACAAAGCACTTAAATTTCTGTTTCACAGTACAGAAAACAGGCACTGTATTTTAATACACTAAAGCAGAATTGCATAGAGATGTTATAATGTGATGTATGAAATCTGAACCAATACAATATTAAGTACAAATGTGTAGGTACAAAACCAATTACCGTTGCTGTAGTTCATAGATATTCATTGCAGATTAAGCTATAGAGTGGAGGTAATTGATTCTCAGGAGAAGTGACCAATAATGTGTTAGATGAGAGCCTGGATAACTTAATTGATTTTTCTTTGTGATCTGTGATGATAGACTACTTTGTCTAACCTTAACAGTTGGCAAAGTCCTGTTCTTTTCCTTCTCTGCCATCTCTGCTTTTTTCTACGCCACCACTGAAATCATAGTACGTTATTTACTTTCGGATTTTATCTGCACATTTAAACCTTCCAATGAATTTTCACTGCCATGTGCTACATCACAGCTCACAAGATTGAATACCTGTAGTTTGTCTCATAAGTAACTCATGAACACTCTTCTGTGCGCAGAAGAGTACACACTGTTAGAAGTTGTTGCCTCTCTCTTTTGTGGTTATTTGAACATTATAATATAATGTACTAATTTCAAAAGTTCTAGCATGAATGTATGTAATTTAAACCTGTGTTATTATCGTCAGTAATCATGAAAAGGGAGTTTCTTAGCTTTTGAATGCATGAAATTTTACAGAAACTTTACTGTATTTTATCTTATTTCATATTTTTCTGCTGCTTTAATATAGATTAGTAATTATTTTGAACAATGTCTTTTATTTCTTATTCATTACAGTAGGAGATAAATTTAATGATGCAATTTAAGAGAAGTACTATTTATTTATGATGCTATATCCAATTTTAAAAGTAGTGTTTTGGGACAGATGGAATTCACTGATGTGAGTTGCTTTCTTCTCTGCTTTTTAAGATTTGAGTAGTTTTTCATCCTAGCTACAAAATCCACTTCAATCACTTGGAATTTCATAACTTTTCAGGATTTTATTTCCTTTGCATTGTAACATATGTTATTCCAGGATTTGATTATTTTGGCTGCATGAAAGAATGCTATATAAAGAGAATGGCAGTACTGATAAATCTGTACGTGTTAGTATTGATGTTGGAAAATCTGAGGTTGGATTGTCCTGAGTCCTTGAGACAGTGACAAAAGATATGTTCGGCAGTGATCGCATTTTAGCCAGCCTATGAACATCTTGAACTCTCTCAGCCTGAGTAAGACAGAAAGGGATTCCTTTGTCTTTTTCCACTGTGAAAGTCATGGAGGGTAAGAATGGTGTGTCATTTCTTACAGACAGAAGCCCATCCCAAATACAACGTTGCTTTCCGAGAACCTTTGTGTATTACTACAATTGCATTCATATTGGGAAAGATCTTGACTTTTATTTCATAATATTTACAGAACAATGAGTTTAAGAACTTTGTAGTACAACATCAAAATATTTGGCTTTTCGGTTTTTTGCATTTACTTAAAATGTTCAACATGCTTGGCATTTTCCTAATGTTTTTATTTTCTCTTCCAGGCGAAAGGTTGAAATCATGCATACTCACAGTCTTTTCACACTTCTTGGAGAAAGGTTGATGCTGCATACAAATACAGTGACCGTTACAACATATAACACGCTTTATGAGGTACAAATTATTAAACATAGAGATTGTCATGTCTATTGTAAAAATTATGAGTTAATTATATTGTTGTGACTCTGTGCTTTACAATATCCTGATTTGCAAGACTTCTGAGAAAATTTTAGTAGAAATTTTAAGAAAGGATTTCTTGGTTCAGAATGTATTTTGCCATGCTTTGGATATTTGTATTAACAATGTCATAATTTTTAACATAGTCTCTATAAAACTTTCTACTTACAGCATTACAAAGGGTGATGGAAGGGATCCTGCTATTTAAGATGTTCATCAGTTTCCACACAAAAAAAATAAAGTTACTGCAGACCTCCAATTGCTCTTACTACTCCATTGTTTGGAGGAGTTTTTTTCCATTGAAATTGAAAGTGCTGGAGCCAAAGAGATGGCTTTTTTTTTCTTTTTCTTTTTTGTGCCATTCTTTCAAGTTTACAAAATTTTGAAAAGTTATGCTTTTCTTTTTTAACTAGTAATGCTGATAGTATGCCAAAATGATAACTGAACACAACCACTTTTATGTAACAGATGCTGCTTGAGGCGAATGAATGTGACCTCAAAGCATTCGACTGTTCTACCAGGCTCTTGCAGAAAGTTAACTTTTGATGATGAGCAATTTTAGTAAAGCAAAATATTGTCAACATCAAGTTGGTTGAAACCCATGTCCTCATGCCTGCAAATGCATAAAGATCATGTCCAACCTTCAATTATTTTTAAAAAGGTGACTTAGAATTGAATCTTTTACAATTTCTGAGGACCTTATGCACTAGAAAGATTTTTTTTTTTTTTTTTTTTTTTTTAAATGTGGTTTTTTAGTCACAAAGTGGTGTAATGGCTAGATAGTCAGGATTGGTTCCAGAAAAGACACGGAAGACTAAAGGAGTGCTTGGTATTTCGGGTTCTGAGTCTGAGTGATGTACAAAACCTTCTCCTATGATTGTAAAAACCTAAACATCACCTATTTGCCAATGACTTACTCAGATGTCAAGCTCTTTTTTATTGCACGTATCTAAGCTTACCCTGTGTGGTTTGACCATTTGGGTGTCACATTCTAGATGTCCCTGCATTCAGATTTCTGAGACCTTCTGTGATTGGTATTCTCAGAAAATACATAACTCAGTGACAAAATTAAAGGCCTCATGAGATCCAGCATCCACAGACATTTACATTTTAAAAAATGGCCAGAGGAGGAGAATAAGCAGTTGAGTGCCATAAGTACAAAAGATTTTCCATGGAACTGATGCAGATGTTTTCTGTGTTGTCTCATAAAAAGCAAAGGCATATTTGCATTCTATTTTAAATACCAATATGTAAAGACCCATTCAAAGATAATCGTGTTTACAACTGACATTATTGATTAATGATTAATGATTATTGATTAATGAATGAGCTAAAGTTCTGCTTTAAAATAAATAAGAATTACCAGTGAAATTATTCTATTTTAAAATACATTTACTTGAATGTACTCATTGAGAATCTCATATTAATATTGTTAAATTTTTAGCTTGTTCTTAAAAATAAAGTTCCATGCATTGAAACAGTGACAGGTGTCCCAGTGTGAAGGGTCTGTGATGTTGCCTCAATACAGATTAATTAGCTTGTCAGGTACAGTTCATGGAACAGTAGAATCATCTGTCTTGCTCATTATGTGAAGCCCCAGGATTATTCCTGTGGAATGCTGTGACTGTTCCTCCTTCCTAGCTAGAGAAAACCAAACCCACTTTTAAGAATTACTGGGTCTGGTTATGGATGCAATGTATGAGAATAACTTTTGATGTACAGTGCTCATGAAGGAATTTTTCATCTCTGAATGTATAACACTGTGAGGAATACGAATGAAATATCTTTAAAACACCTTTATAGTGTATTTAGTCAGCTAACTAAAAAGTTAGTTAACCAGACACCGTACAACCATGAAAATCTTGATCCTTGCACAGAGGAATTGCTCGTTTCCATTCTTCGAGAACAAAAATATTTTACCAAAATGTTTTATGTGAAGTGACAGTGTGGCCATGGTAAGTGTTCTTAACAAATTTAAAAATGAACAAAGAAATGCTGTAGCATTTAATAAAAAATGGTAAAAGGAACTTAATGCTCTGTTTTAGATTTTGACAGAACAAGTATGTACTCAAGTTGTTCATAAACCGCATCCGGAGCCAGATTCTACAGTGAAAATTCAGAATCCAAGTAAGGACAATATATTATGTTTATATGATAAACGTATTGCATAGAGGTTGTGGGGTTTTTTGAAAGAATATGGTTCAGGAAGCAAGAACAATTCATTTGTGTGTCTCAAAGACATATGGGTTTCAGTTACTACTTATATTAGTTGCTGTCAGTAACTTTTCTTTTTTAAATGTTGTTAAAATGTGTTACGTAACTAATTTATTCTTTCAAAGTGATTCTTAAGGTGGTGGCAACGCTGTTAAAAAACTCCACGCCAAGTGCAGAGCTGATGGAAGTTCGACGTTTGTTCTTATCCGATATGATAAAACTCTTTAGTAATAGCCGTGAAAACAGAAGGTATGTCACTACAAAGAGTATTTTCTCATCCTTGATTTATGGGCAATAGCAATCTGTTATACTCTATGTAGAATTTTATACTGTATATAAATGGAATATATAAAAAAATAAATGGAATAGGTTCGTGGTAACTTTTTTCAGTTCAGCAACTAAGATTGGGTTCCTCTGTTTAGAATATGCTTTACATTTTTATTCATCCTGAAGTATTTTTAAGTTTCTTCCTACTATTGGATTGATGTTCAGAGCTGTTCCTCCCATTTTGACATCACAGTGTTAAAATAAAGAAGCTGTCTTTGGATATATTTTGACCTAATTATTTCACTTCAGATGTTTACTTCAGTGTTCAGTGTGGCAGGACTGGATGTTTTCTCTGGGATACATTAACCCTAAGAACTCTGAAGAGCAGAAGATCACAGAGATGGTTTACAACATTTTCCGTATTCTGTTGTATCATGCAATAAAATATGAATGGGGAGGCTGGAGAGTGTGGGTGGATACTCTTTCAATAGCTCATTCCAAGGTAAGAAATGGCTCGTGGAGGTTTTTTTAGTACTGTTGACTCCCCCAAAGGGACTAGCGATAAAGATAAGCTGTAAAGTGATTTAGTGCCATCTCGTGGCTATCTCCATACATGGCAAGGTGGCATTATTTTGTCATCGTTGTAGGTCCTTTGCTGTGAAACAATTTGTAAGCCGTATGTAATATCTTGTTAAGATTCTTGTTAGGTTTTGTCCAAGTTCATGTAGCACGTATATTCATCCACATAATCTGTTCTTTTCTTTTTAAGGTCACATATGAGGCTCACAAGGAGTATCTAGCAAAAATGTATGAAGAGTATCAAAGGCAAGAGGAAGAAAACATAAAAAAGGGGAAGAAGGGGAATGTGAGCACCATCTCAGGTCTTTCCTCTCAGACAACAGGAGCAAAAGGTGGAATGGAAATTCGAGAGATAGAAGACCTTTCACAAAGTCAAAGTCCGGAAAGTGAAACAGACTACCCTGTCAGTACAGATACGAGGGACTTGCTCATGGCTACAAAGGTGTCAGACGATGTGCTTGGAAGTGCTGAGAGACCAGGAGGAGGAGTGCATGTGGAAGTTCATGACCTTTTAGTTGATATAAAAGCTGAAAAGGTAGAAGCTACTGAAGTAAAACTTGATGATATGGATTTATCACCAGAGACACTGGTAACTGGAGAAAATGGTGCACTTGTAGAAGTCGAATCTCTTCTAGATAATGTATATAGTGCTGCTGTTGAGAAGCTCCAAAACAATGTTCATGGAAGTGTGGGTATTATTAAGAAGAATGAGGAGAAAGATAATGGTCCATTAATAACTCTGGCTGATGAGAAAGATGAACCTTCCACTACTAACAGTACCTCATTTCTCTTTGATAAAATACCTAGTCAAGAGGAGAAACTTCTACCTGAACTTTCAAGTAATCACATTTCTATTCCAAATGTGCAAGAGACACAGATGCATCTTGGTGTAAATGATGATTTGGGATTGCTTGCACATATGACGGGTAGTGTAGATATAACATGTGCTTCAAGTATCATAGAGGACAAGGAGTTCAAGATTCACACAACTTCAGATGGAATGAGTAGCATTTCTGAGAGGGAGTTGGCTTCATCATCTAAAGGATTAGAATATGCTGAAATGACTGCCACAACTCTTGAGACAGAGTCTTCTGGTAGCAAAACGGTACCTAGTGTTGATGCAGGAAGCATAATATCAGATACAGAAAGATCTGATGATGGTAAGGAAGCAGGAAAGGAGATACGAAAGATCCAGACAACCACCACAACCCAGGTAAGTTGCAAGTGCTGTAGCTGTGTATGTGTCTGATGTAATCGCTGTTCGTTGCTGCTGGATAAATTGATAGCATGAGATCTGAGAGATGTTTGAAGTATATTTCTTTAATTATATGAAAGGTGTCCATCCTCCAAGCCCATTTGCTTTGAAAATGGCATACCATGTAAGGATTGTGAAGTCTTTCATGTCTCTATAGAAAATATGTATTGCAATTGTGGATGCTTTAGTTTAAAAAAATTTATCTAAGAGAACCTCTCATCCATTTTCCTTAGTTCTTCTGGACAGATTAACTGATATTCTTAGAATTCTGCTTTAGACTTTCTTGTTAGTATGTCTTAAGATTAGAAATACCTATATTTTACTGTGAAATATACACCGAAGTGTTTTTTACTCTTGCTGTACCTTTCTCAGTGTAGTCTTACAGCACTTTAGAACACTTTCTTTCTTCCTGTACAGAAACACTGGCATAGATAATCTACATATTTGATCCTAATACAAGAAAAAGAATAGTTCAGGGGTAATAGAAGAAAAACTGTGACTTGATTTCCAGACCAGAGATGATTAATAAAAGAAGTATCTACTTTCTTCTTGGAGATCCTTTCTTGTCTAAGTCTCCCTCTGAAAAATTCTGAGAAATTAGTGGGTTTGCAAGAGCCATAGCATTCTGAAAATGGGAAGGCCAAGACAGAAGACTACTCTTTGAAAGACCTTGTACTCTGTATACACAGCAAAATGTAGGATCACTTTGAACTCTTAAAACACAGGATTAATTTCCTCACTGGCATTGTTCAGAGGCTGTAGCACGTATTTTTAAGTATGTTATCAGGTGGAAGAACCGAGTACCTTCAAGATTTTACTAGCTGACTATATGTCCAGTATGTACACCAGTACTTATCTTCTAGGATTTTAAAGTCAAGCAGACTTCCTGAAACTATAGAAGATGAGCCAAACAAAAATTGCAAAAATTGCAAAAATTGCTCTGCCCAGTACTGTGTAGTGTGTACCAAATTGTCAGAAGAAAGAGCTTCAGAGACACGCTTAAGTACACTCAAAGTACACGTCATCTGATGAAAGAACACAGATCAGCCTGCCTGCTTTGTTTTTCAGGGAGACAATACTTTCAGAAAAACTCCAGTGAATGGACATTTTAATTTATTTAAACAATCTGTGGTTTCAAAACAAATACCTTCCCTTTAAAAAAAAAAAAAAACAAACAAAAAAACGAAATTAAAAAAAAAAAGTTACTCTGACCAGTGGGTTCTGACATACAGAAAGACCAGTCTCTTCTGTGGTGAGAACCTCTGTTTTGAAGAGAAAAGTAGATGGAGCCTCTTGCATTCCCGAGACAGGTACTATAAGAAAAGTTTGGGGTTCTCTTGTAAGCATTTTTCCAAAACTGTGAAAATCTTCATAACATCAGTGACAGACCATCAGGCATTGTGTAGCCATCCTTTTATTTAAAAGCATTCTGTGTAATAAAGAACAAGCCCTGAAAGCTCTTGACAGGAATAGTGTATCTATCACTACCAGTTCCCAAACACCTTATTTTACGTCTTAACTTTAAGACTGTTAATACCATGGGAACTGATAAATGGAATGAATTGAGGATAGCAAGAAAAAGAATCAGTCAGTTTTTATTATGAAATATGGATTTTTGTTTAAAGAGTAAAAGGCAAGTGAAATGCTAGTATTCATTTGCTATGTACGTATATGCACCCAGAAACACAGTAAATTTGTAAGATAAATCTTTAATGAAAAACATAACCTGACTTTGTACTAGCTACTGTAAAAAATCCTGTTGGTGTGACTTAGGGACTTTAATATTATTTAACCTCTTTTCTTGATGAATTTTACCTATAACAGTTGAATTATTATAAAAATATGAATTCCTCAAGCCTATAATTATTTGTTAGGATTAAAATTATACATAAATCTTAATGAACTTTTATCAGATCCTTGTAAGATAGGAGAACAAAATGTTTTCCAAATGTTTTATTCTTAGCTGCTCAGAAAATTCCTAACGTATCATTTGGGTCTGCAAATTATCTACAAACTGCATACTCTTCAAGAGTCTGATTCTACAAGTTATTTAACTCCCTTGATTCTCCTTATGCTACTTAAATTACAGTTACTTCCCACCAAAATCAATTATAAACGACAATGAATTGATTTAAGTCTGTAGCCATTAATATCTCTTTTAAATAATTTTCTTAAAAAAATTATCAACTGTGTAACCACCAGAATTGTTGTTATTTTCTGATCTCTTCTTAGGGTGTTTCAAAATACCCTGTGAACTGTAAGCTGTCCATAGTTATATATTTTCTGTTTAAAGGAAGTTAACCTTAATAAAAAAAGATGGAAATATGTATTAAATAGAACATAAATCAAGCATTATTGTTTTAATGAGTAAAGAGCAATGTTAATTTTAACATGTCTACAGTGGAGCCCGAGGTTGGAGTTTTGATTGCAGCATGCGTGGGAACTGCCACATTCCGTTTAATCTCTTAGAGACCGCTGAAAACACTGAAAAAGTGACTTAAAGACTGGCCACCCAAGTGTAGATAGTTGGGTTTCATGGTGGTTTACGCAATACATATGAAAGCCCATTCTTGCAAATACAGTATTACTGGCTAGATAAAAGCTCTCCTGTTATGGTACGGTTATACCACTACTGCTGCTGACATGACAACCACCTGTAGTTGTACCCAAAAGAGAACAAGTGGTATGTGAATGGAGTTGCTAACCTCAGATTCTCTAAAACCAGATCTACGATCAGCTCCCCACCTTATGAGTAAGGAGTAAGCTGTCTTTTGTCCAAATGGACTGAAAGGAAGCAACATATTGCACAACAAAGTAGAGGTGGGAAATCCTGCTTACTTCTAAGAAGGATTAATGCCTTTATCAATAATACACCAAATATTGAAGAATATAAAATTAACTCTTTCCTATGGTCCCAACTAGGAAAGCCTGAAAATAGAATTGAAAGCACTATGCAGATGCAAAAAATTCAAATCTTAGATAAGTCTAAGAAAAAAAAGAAAAGAACCATTTAAAGATAACTTTAAGAAAACCATAGGAAATGAAAGCAACAGTAACAATTTTGATCCCAGTAGGTCAAATTGAATGAAGGAAACCTGCCCTGCTCTCAAAATGCTGGCCACAGAAGATCAAAATTAGACTAAAGATCTAAGAAGCTTTCCAGCTCAAGTCCAGTGCCATGTCCATTTTTACACTGCTAACTTAAATATTTCATAAATGTCTTTTTGCTTTTAAATGTCCAGATTTAAAACAGCATGCTAAGATCAGGAAAAGAATATGTGAGCAAAGCAAGTATATTTTCTGTTTTGCCAGTTTTAAGCTAATCTAAAGTCACTTTAAAATAATTTCAAGGATGAGACTCTGTATTTCTTCCTTTCAGAGATGTTAGACATTGTAAGTAATTTCGTTATGAGTATTTGCCTCAAATTCAGTCAAAATGTTTGTTCTTTACTACTTTTTCCTTCAAAGTATTCTCTATCATATGCTTTATGTGTATCTTTTATCCTAATCACCAAGTGGAAACAGTCATGGCTATGTAGGCATTGAAAGGGAATGAAATTCACATCCACCACCAATCTAAAGAATGTCCTGAGGATCCATAAAACTGTTAACCAATTAACAAAGGGTAACAAAATTGGCAAAATGAGATTAGGGAGACTCAACTTGATTCTGTAATGATCCTGCTAAAAAGACCAGATAAATACATTGGTTTGGGAAAATGAGGAGCTGTCTAAAAGTACTCTGATTCCTTGAAGCCATCACTGTGTAGTTTGTCCATGAATATTTGAGTCAAATATTCAAAGAAAATTGTGTTATCGGCACAAAAGAAGAGTTGTTTCCCGTAAACAAAGTCTTGTCGCTGCTGACCTTGTACGTGCTGCATTTGGTCTTTTCTGTAATACTTCCAGTGAAGTACCTGAGTGTAAACCACTGGTGAATAGTTTCAAGGAAGGGCAGCTGCAGCCCCTCGGTGCTGATTCATTTGAATTGGAGCAGCTCCTTTACTGAAGGATACTGCCTGCCTTGGAATATCAATATTTCCTGTAGTTTGTGCTCGAGTCCAGTTTTAGCCCATTCTTTCTCAAATTCTGCGCTCCATTCAGAAACACATTACGAAACGTTAACGTGATTTTTGAACTTCTTGTTGATGTAGGCAGTACAGGGTCGATCTGTCACCCAGCAAGACCGGGATTTACGTGTTGACTTGGGATTTCGAGGAATGCCAATGACGGAAGAGCAGCGACGACAGTTTAGTCCAGGTCCGCGCACAACTATGTTTCGAATTCCAGAGTTTAAATGGTCTCCCATGCACCAGCGGCTCCTGACAGACTTGCTTTTTGCACTAGAAACAGATGTACATGTTTGGAGAAGGTAGGCAGTTGTTTCTTCTTTTAACTCCTGATTTGTGTTTCCATCAACAAGGGAAAATTAGATGTGTTGTAGAGAGGATGTTACTGAGATAGTGGGAAGGGAAAGAGTTGGTGATAGCTGAAGTGCCCTTCTGTATCTTGTATCTTCTCTTTTCACCCCTTCCCAGCCTGTAACAGCTCTATTTCACAGGTAACAATTTCTGTTTTCTTGAGGGATTCTATGACTCATACATACTGAACTAAAGTGATCTGCTCTTTCAGCTTATGTTTAGCATTAGAATCTGCTGCTTCTGTTTCAGACACGAGGGAGACTTGTGTGTCTGCTAATGGCCATTTTCTTCAACTGATCAATTAAAACAGAGCTTCGCTACCTGCAAACCTTATAAATAAAACCTCTTTCCTATAATGTTTTCTAAGGAATCGCTCTTTCCAGCTGACAAATTTTTTTTTTGCATGCCAGCTCCCAGCTGTGGTTAGTCTTGGTGGTTATATTATATTTTATGACAGCAATGTGATTTCCTAGGTTTTTTGTACACTTTAACAGAGATACTCAATAACTTACTGTTATCAGAGCCCTTAGGTGTAATAGACACTATTTAATCGCATTTCCAGGACAGAATAGTTCATTTTCAGAAAACTTGAGCATAGTTATACCCAAGGACCAATTTATATTGCATTTAATTTCCAGTTTGGTGAACTATTCTATGATAGTCACTAGGAAATAGACATTTTTGATAATTTCTTTTGGCCAAATATGTGGGAGGGGTTTGTACTTTGTGTTTAGGGTAATGCTTGGAGATTAAAGTTCGGTTTGTATATTTTCAACTGAAGCCTTTGATTTTTGTTTATGGGCTGGCAACAATGTTGGTTTGGGAAAAGAACATACTTATTCACTGAGTATTCCTCAATGTCTTCACACAGTGTTTTATATTTTTGGGGAGTGACCGTTTCATGGGACAATTTCTCATCAGTTAGGAGTTGCTGAGATTTCAGCTAATCTTATTAACATCTGTGGCTTGCAAAGCTATCGCTAATGCTAAATTTAATATTAGTTAATAAAGTTAATATTAGATCAAGGTATCACCATATTATCAAATTTCTTCTTTAAAACACTAGCAGGTTGTTATCATTACGTGTTATCAAGGGTGCTTCAAATGGCACTGGTGCAGTATAGTGAACTCTTAAAATTAAATAATAACTTTCACACTGAAGAAACCACCCCACTGCTTTCAGCAGAACTGTGAAGTGAAGTACTGGTTGATGGGAATAAAAGGTTATGAGCCATTGTTCTCAACTGGGAATCTGAAACTAATCCCGGTGTGAAAATAGATAGCAATCAATTTGTTCAGTGGACTAGTCCTGTTCAGATTTTTAGACAATTTACATGCAAAGTTTTGTAGACCAGATTTTGGCTCTATATCAAAGAAACATTCACGGTCTGGTTGCAAAGAATAAATTTATCTAAACTTTTATTTTAACTGTTTGGTTTTAATCCATCCTTTCTTCTATTCTTGCAGTCACTCCACAAAGTCTGTGATGGACTTTGTCAATAGCAATGAAAATATTATTTTTGTACACAACACAATACACCTCATTTCCCAGATGGTAGACAATATTATTATTGCTTGTGGAGGAATTTTACCATTGCTGTCAGCAGCCACTTCTCCAACTGTAAGTACAATATTTCCACCTAGTGGTCATATTAGAAATTGTTCTTAATAATACAAACCACTATTTACAGCTGACTTTTTCTTCTTTAGAGACTCCTGTCCCCTCTCTGCTAATTCCTTCAAAAAAATTAAAACTATAATAGAAACTGTTAAGCTTTGATATACAGAGTGTTTATAATATTTTGCATTTGAAATGCTAATTTTATTAGAGAAGTAGTAACAAGTAAGAATAAACTTTCATAGGTATTTAAGATTTCATTTGAAATAGAAGACCATTAGGATCATGGTTACGCATCCTGGTTACTGTAACAAAACTGCATGCTTTATGATGGCTAGTCATTGATATTTGTAAATCTGTTTTGCATGGCCACCATTTGTTTGCATGCCAAATGATACCAGAAGTCATCCCCTCACTACTCTGTTTACTTCTTCCTTCAGTAGGTCCTGACCTTCATTTCCTTTTTTTTTTTTTTTTTTTTTAAAATCTTGTATTGAAATAGTCTGGTATTTTTATGCACTCTGATGCCCTTAGTAAATTGTAAGTTCTTAAATGATCACAGCTCAGGCAGGCAGAGTAGCCTAAGAGAATGCTTCATGAAAAAGGGAGAAATATTTTGTAAATGTTGCATTATTGTCAATAGTAATTACAGTATTTGAATGTGACGCCTTGTCTTTGCATATAATATCTGTAACTATTTCTTTCATACTAAATGTTTTATCTTGAGCATCCCGTAAGCATCTGCAGTTAATATTGGTCTTTGAAAGGGGAAAAAATGAGGCCCAGAAGGGACAAAGAGGCTTCTCTGAAGTAATGTGGCTAGCAGGCACTGGAAGCTACAAATATAGTTTGGCAGTAAAAGCTCAATTCCTTGTTCTAGTCATTCAGCAACTGAGATTTCTTTACTTTGCCTCTACTATTACTTCTAGTTAGCTAGCAAAGAAACCTGTTTTGCACGATTTTATTTGAAAGGTATGAATGTATGGACTAGCAATTGGCTAAACATAATTTGACTTTCAGCCAGGCAATTAATGGTAAAATGCTGTGTCTTTACTGTTTTCACTGTATTTACTGGGAAAATATTTACTATAAGCAAAAGTGCAAGACTCACAGGAAAGACTTTAGTTGTCTGTAGTCACAAGAATGACATCAGGGTTGCTGAATAAAAGATTTTGCAGATGCTTCATTGTAAATATTGACAAGTATGGGAGAGTGCACACCAAGCCATCCTGAGATGCAGGCTGTACTATCAGTCTTTAGATAAAAGTACATTGGGAGATATTTTTTAAAACAAACCTTTTAGGCATCATTTGAAAATGAAGACGTTTCCTTTGCCATCTTTCATATAAAAACATAAAACAGGCACAGCATTAATTAGGCTGCAATTCCACTGAATGGTCTCTGTGGTTTTTAGCTCTTATCCTGGTTTATGACACTGCAGAGCCATTCTATAGAACAATAATTTTGCAGTTCACCATTTCCCTCTATTCTGGATAATAAATATATATATGTGTGTGTGTATAGACAGATAGGTGATACAGCTTTATAAATTACACATCCATTTGCTAAAATATTGTGTGTTGATGCTACCTTGCTAAAATAGCAGCATTTTTCATGCATTGATACAAAATACTACATTTTCAAATTTGTATATTATGCAGGCATTTCACCACTACATGGGAACTATGTGTATTACTTAAATGCTCAATTTTGCCATGTGTTTAGGATAATAAAATAAAAACAAATTGTGAAATAAACTAATTCACTAAAAGGTCAGTAGCTGGCTTCAAATTGAATTAATCCTACTCTGTGAAATTAAAAAAAAAAAAGGAATTACTTTTGTCCCAGATGTACAGAGAGGGTGGGAAGGAGTAATTGATAAAATCATAAATTACCTTCACCTGGAAATAACCATTACCATCTAGGTGATGATTTCATAATCTCTTCCACCTGGCAGAGAGCTTCTTCACTCCCATGCGACTCCATTCCCATTCCATCACTGCCCATCCATACCCATGAGCAGGAAGATGGATTTATTCATCCATCGTTGTGACAGATACAGAGAGCCCAGCACATCCTTTCTCCTTCTTGGAGAAGGTTCTGTCCCTTAGTACTGGTCTGGATCACAGTTATGAAGGAACCAGATGCCCTGTTGGGCATCGGACCACTTCCGAATATCCATCACGTGATGAAAGAAAAGAAGTTTCGTACTGATTCTCAGACTTCTAATACTTTTGCTTCCTTGAACTGCTGTGGAGAAAGTGGATGGGTTGTTGGTGAAGGAATGTTTCTTCTCAGTCTTGAAAGGCCAAAGTAGTCCAGTGCTTACAGTCAGTTACAAAAGACTCTGTCTCACTCTCCTCCTTCCAAGAGCTGCTGACTGGAAGAGAGAAGAGGTCTGAAACGGGAAGGTTTATATGATGACTCCATTGCATAAAAACGCTTCCGGCAGGCTTTGTAGTGACACTTTCTGCCAGAGTAACTCTCAAGGGAGGAAAGAGCCAATATGCTTTCTCCCTCACTGATTCAAAGAATCCCAGAATCACAGGATGGTTGAGGCTGGAAGGGAGCTCTGGGGGTCATCTGGTCCAGCCCCCCGGCTCAGGCAGGGTCACCTAGAGCCGGCTGCCCAGGACCATGTCCAGATGGCTTGTGAGTATCTCCGAGGACAGAGACCCACCACCTCCCTGGGCAACATGTGCCAGTGCTCGGTCACCCTCACAGTGAAAAAGTGTTTCCCGATTTTCGGAAGGAACCTGCCGTGTCGTAGGTAATTACATTAATGAATGCTTTTTTCCGCAAGATCTACAGTCCAAATTTTGTGTTGCGTCTCATGAATCCCTTCCAGCCTCAACCATTCTGTGATTCTGTAACTTAAACTGGGGCATGATATTAGAAGTCCGGTCGAGCAGTACTGCACTACTCTTAGGAAAGCAAGCCGTTCACATCTTATGAAAACCTGCCGTACTGGGTCGGCTGGTTTAGCTTTCCACCTCCAACCGCGACTATTTGCAGCTTACGTCAAAATACAGAAGTCTGAGCAAGCGTATTGATTGCTCTAATGATACTTCGTTTCAGCCTTTAGGATTTTAACAGCTAGAGAGGGTGTCCGGGCTGTCGTGTTTAATAACTACTGAGGAATTTATCCTTCTAGACTTTATCTAATCTTTTTTGTAGCTACTTACGCTTTTAGCCTCCCTAATATCCTACGGCATTGAGTCTGACAAAGTAATTATATAACCTTTGAAGCACTTCTTGTCTTTGCTTTTTTAAGCCTGCTTAAATGTATAAAGTCACTGTGTGCCTTACTGTTTATGCTATGAAAGGAGTGTTTAATCACGTCTTTATTAATCTCCATATCATTTATGACTTTGTAGGCTTGAGTCATGTCTCCTGGTGTGCCTGTTTGAATCCAGAGAGTCTTCATCTTGTTTAGTCTGTCTGTCTTTGGAAGCCTCTGATCCTCCATATCTCTATTCCGTGGAGCTTTTCTGGGGTGTCAAAACCCTCACGTTTTGTAGATTCTGTAGCATACAAATCTTGAGTTTATCAACAAGTATGAGCTCGTTTTACTTCATTTCTTCCTTTTTCACTTTCATGAATGGTGACTCAAATATTCCCACTGAAGGCCTTATGGGCCCGTATTGAAATTTTGAAGTAGTACTTACTTATTTCCTCCTAGTGTGTCGTATTTGTGGCATCGGACACATATTTACATCTACTTCTAAAAATTAATTTGCTTTTTGGTCTGGAATAACGAAATATGAGAGCAAAAAGCTTATAGAACAGACAGTAAAGGTCATTCCACCCTTTTACTTCGGGATGATAAAACAGGATGGAAATCAGGAAGAGATTAGGGTAAATTTAGGTATCCACCTGAAGTACTTGTGTGTGGACTAGATTTCTAGCCAACGGAGATCTACTCAATAGAAGCAAATTATTTAGCTATCTCTGATGTAGACATCTAGTAGCTGATCAGCCAGACCCCTCTAGGGTTGATCGACTGCAGTGATTGTTAACCTGGAGCTGAATCCCGTCTCTTTTTACGAGGTAGCTTGCTTGTTTTCTAACAGAAACGGCGACAGACAGAAACACATAGTTTTGTTATCGATCTTGCAGTCCTACCTATCCACAGTTCCTTGACTTCAGCGTGTCAGTCTGAGTTCAAGCGAGCCCTCATCCTGGGCTGCTCATTGTTAAACAGCCCTAAATGTCTGTTACAAAACTCTTCTCAACAATTTGCTATAGAGTTAGTTGTTATTAGGTGTGTCCTATTGCCTCTCATTTTTTTAAAGGCATTTCACCTATTTCCCATTAGTAGAAAAGATGCTGAATATCGGATGCTTGAATTAATTAAGGCTATATGCAGAAAAGAACCAAGGGATAAATTTACCAACATGATTTTCAGAATATTGGAGGAATTGCAGGTGGTTTCTTGTTTTTTTTTTCTTTTGTGCAACAGATTCTGTATTGTGTTCCCTCCCTGAAAAAGCAGTACTGTCATAGTTCTTTAAAAAGATGGATGTTTGGGGAATTTCCCATTTCAAAAAGACTTTTTCCTTTGCATAGTTAGGATTTGGAGTGAAATGGCAATTCTTCTGGGCTGTGTGGAAGATCACCCCCTGATCCCTGGTCTGCTGTAGAACAGGCAATCTTAGTTATGGAATTTCCTCACTATTGAATTCTTGTAATAGAAACCTGCCTTTCGCCTTGCTTTTTTAATCCAGACTAGGATGATCTGAATAGTGCTGTGAACAGGAGCCTTTAAATACAAATAGGAAAAAGAAAAGAAAAAATGCATTATCTGTGAAAACAACCCACTCACAAGTCTGTGAGTGACTCAAGAATACAGTGAAGGTTACATGTTTGTATGAAATACGGGGGAAAGTTGACTGTGATTCACAGACATTTATTCCCACATGTTTTAATATTTCCCTTAATTTCAGTTCTATACCACCTCTGTCTCAGGGTCTGTACAAGGACTTTCTTCAAATGCTGGTGTTTTTAAAGGATTGTCAATTGTGTATATGAAACAATTTGAATTGAAGCAAATATTAACAAAAATATATAACCAGTTTTGTTGTTTTACAATATAAGCCGGAGTGTGTTCCACTGTTGATTCTGATGTCTTGCTTATTAAATTGGGGATATTAAATAACTCTGCCAATATTATAGGCAGGTCATAAAATATAAAATACTGATTTCCTTTTTTTTTTCCTTTCTGGAAGGGAGGTCCTTGAGGCTTTTTTTTTTTTTTAATTACAGCTATAAGGAAGGCATTTTTAAGATGGTGTACAGGTGTGAAAAAAACATATCTGGGGAGCCGTAAGGAAACAGGTTTGCAGAAGATGCTTTCTTTTAATAGCAGCTGGTTGCCAGATAAAACACTTTGTGTACAAGCTAGGAATTTGAAGTAATCATTGCTTACTACAAGGATAGCAGCTGTGACAAGGACTTGAGGACATTGAGTAAGGCAAAAGAAATTTGAGGAGTTGAAATATATGTGACAATTAAGAGTAAATTTCCAGGCCCCTTGCAATTAGTTTGTTTTTCCACTTATTCTGTGAAGTCTGTAATTCTAATTCTTGCTTGCAGCATTTAAAACAGCAGCTTTCAAGTTGTGATCTGAGGGCTGCTGGTGTTATATGAACAGCTGTCTACAAAACTCAATTAAACATTTAAAGACAGCCTTATTAGGTCTGTGGATTAAAAGCCAAGAAGAGATATTTTTTTCTGTATGTCCTCTATATAGCGTTACCATTATCGTGTTCATGACTCATGTGGTGTCACAGGAGCTGTATGATCTATAACAATTCCCAGAATCAATAGTGGCACACTGATGTAAAAATTGTCAGCTAGTAATCGAGAGATAATAGCCACAGGTTAATTCTCGAGGTGCATCCAGCTACAAAAGAGGAAGACACATTTAAAAACTGGTTGAACATGGTATTTCCTGTTTCAGAAGGAAAAAAAGCAGTTTGTTTCAGCTTGTTTTTCTTTGTTAGATTAGTTTTTTCCACTATTTAAATGACAAAAATAGGGACATACTCATGAGAATTCAGTTTCTTTCTCTTTTTAAAACATGACCAGTGAAAACTTAAGGATTAGTTCCTAGCTCATTGTGATAAGAGAGAAAATGCTTGTACCTAAAGCTAAACCATAAAAATTTAACACACCTATTTAATTGTGAACATTGAAATTTGAAGACTAACTCAGTCCCAGGGGCTTAGTGAATCTTCAGGGTTTTTTCTGTGGTTCAAAAGCATTCAAATATCCAGTATGATACTGGTTTACGTTGAAGAAATCACACCCCAATGTAATACATATAATGAACTATCTTGCGTTGCTTCAAAGGAAGGAACATTATGCATGAAGAACCAGTTTGCTTTTTGTGATTTATATTTGTTTTGTCAAAGCATTTTAAATGTATTTGCCTCCTCATACAAGGATTAACTACTTTATTACATTTCAGTTGAATGGCTTGTTGTAAAATGCTCATTTTATTTCTATATAATCAGTGAAAACATTACTTTGGTTTACATTGCTTCATAAAATTGCTCTATGTACTATATAAAAGCTGTACATTGGTTTGGAAGAATCAGTGTTTGCATGAACTCCGTAATAATACAAGATTTACAGTTTTCCTTGTGCATAGCTATCTCTTAGAACTCTTTACTTTCAAATGTTCATGCTGAGCTGAAATGTTTTGCTGTTCTAATTATAAATTAAACAAATGTATAATTCCAAGATACTAATTTGTTTCAATTTTACATTGTATTTTTAGTTAACTTAAATAATTTTCTTTTTCTTTTATTGTTGTGATCTGTTGTCTGTTTTGTCTGTTGCATGTCCAGGGTTCTAAGGTTAGTATTGCTGCTGTAAGTTTCAGTTTTTTGCATTTTCAAAAATACCTTATTTTTGATCATTTAATATTTTGGCTTTTTTTATTATTATTATTTTCCTGTATCATATAGTAGGATGTGAATAGCAATAGATTGGGTGTAATTGTTAACTTTTCCTAGCATGTTGCCCTTGAGTAACTTAATGCATTGTCAAATATGATGCTTACTGTTAGCTACTGGACTGAATGTAGGCAGGTCTATGAGATAATTTAAATTATAAATTAGAAGTTATATATATATAGTTGTCAATAGAAAAACTCTTTAGGCTCTGAACATGTTAATTGTATGGAACACTTGTTACTGCTCTTAACGTACGCTGAGTAGTCATGAAATGGTGATCATTTCTCTTTAAAAAGAGTTTTTGAGCTACACCTATCTAAAATGTTGCGAATACTTGAAGGCAGCTTCATCAATAATGAAGCTTATTTTAAACATTGTTAGAATATCAATGTGCTGTATTTAACAGGTAGAACTGATGGTAAGTTTTGCTATAAAAAACTGTCAGTCTTTTTTTTTCTTCCATCCAGCAGAATTTTAGGGAGATTTGTAAAAAAAGAGATTTTTTTTTCAATTCAAAGTTTGCAAAAATCTTGGTAAAATACACTAAAGTGTTATATAAAATGAATTTATTAAATAACTTGCAAAAAAAAATATAAAGCAATAGATATTCTGAGAAGGTTTAAGACTATGATTGATGCAATACAGTTAAAGCTTGAGAAAAATCAACAGCAGGCAGTCAATTGGCTACTAGCAAGCCTGATGTTATTTCAGGCATGAGTTTGAAGTTCAAGTTTGTATAGCCGCCTATGAGTTTTTCTAGCAGACTCTTGTGGCTATAGATTTTTTCAAATATATTTTCTTTGGATGAGTGCTTTCAAAAATGATGTTCCAGTCTGTTACAAAAACCCAGCAACTTATTTTTCCAAAAAGTAGGAACACAACACACGCTGCAGGGGGGAGACCTGGCTAAAGAAGATAGGCTGGAAAACGTTCTTCTGAGAGTTGTCATTTTACCATTTTTCTGATATTATTGGGCAAATCAGACAGATGACAGCCCTTCCTAAATCACTCACATAACTGACATGTTACATCCTTAAGAGAAATTAAATGAAGTGGTATCTGTCGTTGTGGTGACACGTGCCACATTAGATCCTTCATCTTTCAGAACGGTTGTTTCTTTAATACCGTTTGGCACAGTTTGCACTTTTATAATTTTGGATGTAAAGTATTCTAAAAAGTGACTCATGAGTGAGGATACTAATTTTTTAGAGGTATGGAAATAAAGGATTTTTTAATTTTTCTGTATTTCTTTTTCTTTGGAAGGAAATGGCCTTAACAGCACAAAATATATTTTGAATTTTTGTTAGAGATACTTCTAAGCAAATGAATAAAGATAATCAAACACAATGGAAGTAATACCTTTCAAAGGGACCGAACTCTCTGTTCAGAAAAACCCTGCAATCTGAAATCTTGTTGACAATCAATAAGAATCGGCCATCTGTAAACAATTTGAAAAACAGTATTTAGGCATATAAATGTGGACACAGTCAAGTACTAAATTCTGTTTTCAATTTTGCCTAGCTCCAGAGGTAAAAGTATTTAAACAGGTATTTATTTGTTTAATTCCACTTACTGTTTCCTCACTTATCTGCACTGTTAGGCACCTGAACACATTTGAAAACATGACTCTGGACATCTAAGTATCTTTTTGGAGAAAAACATGACCCCTTTTTAGATTTCAGAAGTACTGACCTCCTTCAGCATTTTTTCTGTGGATTCCCATTAAGGAGAGTCCGACACTACATTAGGAAAGCAATGGCCCTTCTCTGGGAGATGGGAGCTGCTCGCCATATAACTTGTCGTGTTTTTCCTTCCTCCCTGCTGCTGTCGTGCGGGAGTAAACGTCCCGTGCTCTCCTCTCATCTCTGGGAGAATTGCGCTCTGTCAGGTTCCTATTCCGTATGAGCATTCCCGGGGAGAATCGATTTGTGGGAACAGGGCGAAACTGTCTGGTTTTTCCCACTCCACTCCTCACAGTTACTTGTTTATCTAAAGGAACGTAAAAGCTGTACAGACAGCAATTACTTTTATCTGTTACCTGCCAGTTTGCTTAGCCTATGGAAGAATGTGAGAGTACGTTGCACCCTTATATACCATGCGTTGTTTTACTATCTGGCCGCTCTGTCTTTATGTAATTGCTAATAACTTTCTCATTTATATTAGACTTTTTCTTGTCTATTACAGCATGTAAATGTAAACGATTTTCTCACTTTTCATGCTGTCTTACTTTGAATTTCACTCAGTTTGTTAATGGTAATAGTAGGAGATTTTTATATAACTTCTCAATGTATTTGTCGTTAAGCATAACAATTTAGGTTTGTACGTGTATGTGCTGTCTTTATATTTCAGTTGTGTTCAAACTGTTTAATTCAATTATCTCCTTTTAAAGACTGAATTGGAAAATATTGAAGTGACACAAGGAATGTCAGCAGAGACAGCAGTAACTTTTCTCAGCCGTCTGATGGCAATGGTTGATGTACTAGTATTTGCCAGCTCTCTAAATTTTAGTGAGATTGAAGCTGAAAAAAACATGTCTTCTGGAGGTCTAATGCGACAGTGCCTAAGGCTCGGTAAGTCAGCAGACAGTATGTATTAAATAATTACTTACAGATCAGTGAGCTACAGATGGATCAAACAGTGACACATGTAGGAAAGGACTTGTACTGACTGCGATGTGCTAAAATACAAATCCTGTTTATTATTGATTTGATACAGTTATAAGGTTGATTCAGTTTTGGCACAAAAATAAGTTAAAATGACATGTCTGAAATTGTTCTTTCCTATGTATTTCAAGTTGTATATATTTGGGGGGGGAGTAAAAATATTAAATATAACTAAGTAAAGGGAGAAAAAAGAGAATTTTTTCCTTAAAACTGCTTTGCTGCCTGCATGTTGCACGTTTCTTTATCCAAGTCTCCATGGATTTGAAAGACTACTTATAGGCTATGTAAGATTAAAAGCATGGGATGCATGTGCAGACTCTGTAGACCTTAATATATTTTGCAATAGACTGGCACCTCTCTTCACTATTTACTATATACTGTTACAATTGATTTAGGGAATTTAAAAATATATGAATAATTCAAACTATTCTATGCAAACCATATCACTTTATCCTTGTGAACATTAAATTTTGACTGTCATCTGGCATGATGCTGTTTTGCTAATGTTGTGTCCCACATACTTGTTCTTCCCTCAAATGATGAATAATTTTTGTACTCAGGTTTTATCCTGTTATTATTCATACCACTTACTAGGTCATTGATAATTATACTGCTCCTGGTACAAAACTTGTGGTTTATTCTCAATGATCAATTTTCATCAAATTCTAAATTACCACCTACTATTTTTTTCCTATTCTAGCTGTACATAAGTACTTTCAGATTTTAAATGTTGATAAACAATCAATAACAAGAGAGCTCCAGTTCAAGGACTAATAATTTTCAAACTTTAATATAATGAGATAGCAGTTATATAAACCATTTAGTTCTTCAACTAAAGAATGAAGTGAATAATTCACCATAATGTTTTCTTTGTACCGACAGAGTCTGATGTGAGAACTATGTTGCACTTACTATTTGGACATGGTTATTGACATATCAAACTAGATGTACAGGCTGCTAATTGATGTTCTGAATATAACAATGAAAAAATATTCTGATTTGTAGCATTTTCATAACTTCTTTTTAGTTTGTTGTGTGGCTGTGAGAAACTGCTTAGAATGTCGGCAAAGGCAGAGAGAGAGAGTGAACAAGACGTCGTTAATCAGCAGTAAAACTCAAGACGCTCTTCAGGGTGTAACTGCATCGGCAGCAACCAAGGTAACGCAGTCTTCGGTGGCCAACAGCAATGACAAGTCTGTACCACTTCTTTATGGGATCAGAAAATAATTTAACTGCCTTCTCAAATATTTGGCAAAAGCTTAGATTTATGCTATCAACTGGTTTAAAGCAAAAGTACCTGAGGGGGTTTATTTGAAACAAGAAAACATTGCTGCAGTAGTATGACTGGAGCAAATTTAAATAGCTTTTTCACTCTTGCTTGGTCTACTTCAAAGAGCAAGCCCCCTTACCCACATCTGTCATCTATACCTGCATAGCTTTTTTTGATCTGTCAGGGCACTTGCAGTTTTGATGAAATCCTGCCATCACATCTTTTTTGGTGGAACACCCGAGTCCCGGTAACTTCAACAGATGCTTGCATGCATATTAGACGTCAGTATTTTCTATCTGATTATAGGAATGAAACTTGTTTAATATTTACAGCTTCGTTTTTCCAGTTTCATTAATTCATTGTTAATCTTTTTTTTAACTTGTTTACAGCTTTAAGACTTTGGGAGTCCTGAAACTAAAATCTCAAAGAATTTAGCATAGCCCATCACTAAAATACACCACTTTGTATGATGTAAAGGTTTTCTTTTTTTGCTACTATATTTTCATTACTAAATTCAGTGGGTTTTCTTCTCTAAAGACTTTTTCAGATACCATTTACAAACTCAGCTCCTTTCACAATATTATTTCATTAAATCTCACAAGAACATTACATTTCTCCACCTTATCACATTCAGTGCAAAGCAAATCAGTATACGGAGACTTTTAGGTGTTTAGGCATCATTTGTATTACATTATCATTTTATAAAGGAAGCATACTACTCTATGCTTTTGTAATAATAGCAGTTACTCTGTAAGTAGTTTGTAATAATTCTCAGTAAAATGAACATAAACTGATGTTTTAAAATATTTTTGCTCATCATTTTTAGATTTAACACATGTAATAGAAATAATTTATTGTACTGCTATGAAACAACTGTAATCTGAAATAACCATTTGTGTGCAAATTATTATCTTAACTCTGGGAAGAGATAGAGTTGTTCTGAGGTACTGGGAAGATGTAAAATTTTTATCTAAATTGTTAGTATTAAGACAATAAATCAAAACATTGCTTTATTTTTAGAACCCTTGTCTGAGTATTATGTTGGAAGTATATTAGTAGTAAAAAAGTATCTAAGATTGATGCAATATCTAAAAAAGGTGTCAAACTAAGGTTCTAACAGAAATGCTTTGATATTTGGTGGTGGGGGGAATCTCACTACTTTTTATTTTTAGACTCCCCTTGAAAATGTCCCTGGCAATCTTTCTCCTATAAAAGACCCTGATAGGCTTCTTCAGGATGTTGATATTAATCGTCTACGAGCAGTAGTTTTTCGTGATGTGGTGAGTAATATGTGCTGTAATTCTTTCTTCTGCAAAATCATCACTTATATTTTGAAAGAGATTTTGATCGTACCTGAATTAAAAATATCCTTCATGTGTTGCACTTTGTATATTATCTGCAAACCATCTGCTCGTGGCTTTGTAACTACCAGCCGCTTTCTGCACTTTAAAATTATACTGTAAGCTATTTGAGATTAGTAGATAACTGTGTTTAACAGTCAGACTTGATCTTATATTAGCCAAATAATCACAGCCAGAATAAATCAGTTATGACCTATGTTGATTAAAACTGTATTACTAAAGGTGTCAGCTATTTGTCCAACCAGGGTAGGAGGAAGAATTATTATATGTGTTACAGAACTGCAGCAAACTGATTTATAAAGACAATTTTTACTTCTGCTGAACATCTATATATACACATACTATACATCAATATATATAAAAACGTTTTTCAGATTTGTCTGCAACTGTTTTTAGCATAAAAAACATTTTATGTTTACTGCCCCTCAATGTGTTTGTTTTTGAAAGCAGTACAATAAGAATTATTATTATATATATGCAAATAGATATGTTTAAACTTCTCCAACCTAAGTTCAAGTGGATTGAAGGCTGAAGTTAGAAATAGCTTTAAAAAGAAGAAAGTAGAACTTGACACAAAAAAATCTGTCAGGATGGCCCGATCATCTTGAAAGGGCAAGGTTGAATTTGGGTGGAGATCTTCTGTCACCTACTCTTTTCTTAACTAGAGGAGAAGAGAATAAGGGAAATACTGTTTCTGGCATTTCTATGAAAGAATAAGAGGATTTCTAGTTATTTTAAGAACTGCAAAGACATGCAGCTAAATTAAATAACAACCAGAAAACACGGAAAGCAAGCACTGGATTTGTAATAGAAAATCCATACTTCTGGAATTGAGACAAGGTGAAGCCACTATAGGAGTAGACAGAGGCTGAAGTCTTAATTCTACCGTGTTGGGTTTTACACCATAATAATAATAATAATAAAAGACATTTCAGTTGAACTACAGCAGCTTAAGCTCAATCAGGATGATATCTAAGATGGTAGTTGGCATAGAACAGCGGACTACGTAGGGTGGGAGGAAAAGACGACAACAAAGTGGTTGTGGTCTTGGCATTTACGTAAATCGGAGTCCTGGGAAACTAGGGCTGCTGCTGGCAGTCCTGCTGAAGGAGAAGTCAGAATGTACAAGCTGGGAACTACTGCTGGAAGAAAAACAATGGTCATATCCCTCCTGCTTTTACATGTTACCAGAAGCTGTTCTGCCTGCTTATGCATCCAGGGTTAGCTAGAAAAGCTTCAGCGAGCTTAGTTGTCCCTCTCAGCAGTAGTTCCCCTTACCTTCTCGTGGCAGGAGCTTCTGGAGTCTCGTCCTTGGGGCGGCAGAAGTCGGTCTCCCTTGCTGTTGGGAAGCCTTGAACGCACTCTCACAGAAGAGTCAGGCCTCTCTTCTGAAAAGCCTTTTGACTCCACAGTCCCAGAGATGTGTGTAGTTGCCAAATTACCTGTAGAATTCAGTACTTAATACATGCTGCGTGCATAGTACTTCACTGAAAATCCATTAAGTCTTCGACATAATCCATTTGCTACTATGCTAACAGGTACAACGTTTCAGGAAGGTTTTTTTATTAAGCTGTGTGATGATCTTGTGTGAAAATTGTATGGAAATGTCTGATATGATTACATCTGTTGCCTTTTCTCCAACACAGGATGACAGCAAACAGGCTCAGTTCTTAGCTTTGGCGGTAGTCTACTTTATTTCCGTTCTGATGGTCTCCAAATACCGCGATATACTAGAACCACAACGAGAAACTGCACGGTCTGGGAGCCAGGCAGGTAGAAATATCAGACAAGAAATAAATTCACCAACAAGTACAGGTACATTTGTTTTCTTCAAATGTTATGTGAGTTTTGTTTTTAGAACTGCAATTATTTTAATACAAAGTATTTTTAGTGAGTAGCTTAAGATCCTAATAGGAAATTACTTGCTACTTTCTTCCTGTATAATCATTCGGTTCTTTAACATACATTGGCAGATTTCAGTTATTCTGTATATTTGCTTATAGGGTATAACTAATTTTCATTTGCATATTGCTTTTTTATGCGCTTTTTTCTTTAATTTGAAAGTAATTAAAAAGAAACAGGGTGCCTGATGGAGTTAAGGCTGTAAAGTACAAGATAGTTGATCGGCACAACTTCCTGAATCTGTTATTTGTTAGGAAGAACAGATATCTTTAACTCTCTACCATGAAACGCATAAACAGCAACCAGAGCTGTTTGCCCATGTGAACTCCTTTTGTTTGAGTGAGGAGGGTTGTGAAGGGTAGTGGTGGAGGACTGAGTACTCTCTTGGAGTCCCGCTGCGTTGGTGCCTGCATTTAAAAGCCTATGGAAACAATATAATAAAAAGGAAACATTTCTATTGCTTTCTTTGACTGAACTGTTTGTGATTTTTATTAGTAGTAGTGGGTTTTACTAGCATGTGTTCTTCAGCCTGAGAGGGAGGGAGTCTGTTAGCTGTCAAAACCCGTCAGAAATTAGGGATCCAAGCTTTACCCTGCTTTGTTTCAAGTAGTTTACACTGTCAGTTCGGTGGGTTTTTTCAAAAACTGATTATGACTGTACCTTCTGTGTTAAAAGAGCTGAAAACAGTAACTGAATTTGTCCATGAAGCTCTTTATGTATATTGTTCTACTTGTATTGATTTTTAATTACCTCCTTCATTTATAGAGTTGCTAATTTTCATTCTTCATGGAATTTGTCTTCCGATTTGTGTCATATTTACATTTAGTCATTATTTTCTGATTCATCATGATTTTTTGATTTACTACTTATACATATTTTTTAAAGTCCATGTGCTTGTAGGCTTTCCATTTTAAATGTACTACATGAACGTAGTCAGTTATGAGAAATCATGATTTTTATTGTGCCTTCCTGGTTCTGTGTTATGGTTCTGCACTAAGAAACTGCTGGTTTCTGTGAACTACTTCATCCATGATTGTCTTGCCTGTGTACGTGTGTATGTATATATCTATCTATCCGTGTCTCTTTTTCCCCGTGAATGTTGCTCTTGGAGTGCCCAAATAATAGGTATGCTGTTTCCTATCTCTCGATACAGAAGTTATCTTCTTCCTTTAGCAATGCATTTTTTTGTGGATAATACCATATTTGCATGTTTCAATGAGATAGGATATCTGTCATGGATCCACAGTGGACCAGGCCACACATGAATACTAGCTGGCTCACATTTGATTCCATGATTTTCTCCACAGTTGTGGTCATACCATCTATCCCTCACCCAAGTTTGAACCATGGATTCCTTGCCAAGTTAATTCCTGAGCAGAGCTTTGCCCACTCATTTTACAAAGGTAATATTAACATCATCTCCTAACCTGTTTGGGTGTTCTTATTTAATGTAATGTAATTCAAGAACTAACTGTGATGTAATTGTTGATAAATAAGTATACGCCTCAGGTTACATGGAGATCAGACCTGACGATACCTTTAAAACTTCCTGCCTACATTTCTCTAGGAAATCTCTTTCCCACTTTTACTACCATTTATTAACTTTACTTACTATGAAGTAAAATAAAATTAAAAAAAGAAAAAAGCAGTCAGGAGGAGGGAATGGATATAGAAAATTTTAAATGCTTTTGGTTTGTGGTTATTCTGCTACAATATTACCTCCATAAAAGTAAAATCAGACCTATTTTAAAAATATTGCATACCAGATAAAGTATGTAGTACTTTTGTAGTATTCCCTTTCCCCATACCTTTTCCTGTTCTTTTGCCTTCCTTTCTCGCTTTTTTTCTTGCCCTCTTGATGGTATGTAAACCTCTGATATTGTATGTATTGTGAATTATTTTATGCCTGTTAGTTGATGTGCTGTGCTGTGCTTTTCTTGAAGGAAACTGCTTTTGTGACCACAGCAACTATTATATGTTTTGGGCCTGATCTGTTTTGTTTGTTTGTTTGTTTGTTTTAATAGATACTATATAATGTAGGGAATGTTTTTCAGATGTCATTACTTGAAAAGGAGAGAGTTACCTGAATGTAACTTAAGCTCAGTTTGCATGTACATTTCCCCATTTATTTGCATGCACTGTGCTGCAAATACAGAAATGTAAAATATGTTGAAAAATGTAATCTGATGAAAAAGTTCTTGGTATAATTTTGAAAAATCTCCATGGGTAAAAAGATTGCATTGTAAAAAGCCTAAGAGTTTTAAAATTCCATCCTGTTTAGAAAGAACAGAAATGGTTAACTTCCTACTTTAGTAATAATGCAACTTACGTTTATCATATGCTGTTCTGGGAGCATGATGATAAAATATTCATTACGTCAACTTAAACTATCACTATGTTAATCTGGCATTTCTTAAACTTTGGTGTGTGCATGTATGTATATTATAAATTGTTTTAAATCCTAACAACTAGTAAGGGTTTGTGATTTTGATTAATAAGACTATTGTCTGCCATACAAAGAAAAAAATACATTTTTGGACATTCAGTTTGCTCATGTAATAATTCTTTGTTGTGACATAGTTGCATTTGTATGATTTAATCCATCGTTGATAAAAAAAGGAATCATTTGCTCTTAGTTCAGAAGAGTACTACAGCACTATGTGGCACTATGTGGTACTACAGAACAAACCCCTAAAACTTCATTAAATGTGGCTTTCTCTTTTTTTTTTTTTTCCTTTCTTCCATTTATAGCATGTTTCTGTGTATCAGGCATAGGATATTTTGGTTTTAGCCACCTTTGCTTGAAAACTGGGACTGGTTAGACTGCCTTAAAACACAGTTATTGAAAGACATTTTGATTTTTATTAAATTTAATACAGTAAAAATAAATTATGCAACATAAATGAGATTATATTACTATTTGTACAAAGCTTGACATTTTATAGAATGGGTGGCAAAAAGAGGGAAAAAACAAACAGTTTTTTCTTCTTATCCACATATAGTACATGAATAAAATGTGTAACGAAAGCAGAAAAAAGTTTAAGAAGAAATGGAGGCAGCCTTACAAACTCACCAAAATATTTCAGATAAAGCATTTTTTAAGAATTGTGTCTTCTGTACTATTGTCTATAGTACTTGTTTTACCTTGAGCTCAAGTAAAATATAGTTTTGTTTTTAAAATAGTTCAATAGAGAGATAGTAGAAGTGTGAGCAGGATACAAAAGAAAAGTGTTTTGGCTTTAGAAACAAGTTATTCAATAAAGGAAATGTTATCTGTAGCCAGTTATTTTATTTGTCATCATGTCCTTCAAGGTTTTAACTCTGAGGTCTCAGCCTCTTACACCTAACTGCTTTACCCCTTAGAGAAGAAAAATGTTTCTGCTTTTTACATTCAGAACCCAGTCCCCCAGTTTTGAACACCATTAGCAGGAAGTGAAATGAAAAAAAATTGCCAACACTGTCAGAAAAGGCTAAAAGGCAAAACCTATTTTGTCATTTCAAGAATCTTTTGTTCCAGTGGCTAAGCCAATTGGTTTCCTTTTAGTGATCTGACATGCTTTCAGATGTTGACAGCAAGCATGTAATATTTGAATATTATTTTAAATTTTAAGGTATTTTAATATATTTTAGAGTGGTTTAATGCAGCATTTAAAAGTAAATACGTATTTTTAAAGCAAAATCCTATTTATTAAAAAATGGATAAAAATTCAGTTGTTACAGGGAAGTAAAGTCTCTATATTTTATTCATTCCACATGACACTAAATGGATGTAAAGGATTCATTCTCTGTCAGTCCAATACAGCAAATTGTATCATTATTGTTAGAACTTTGGGATAGATCTCTATGAATAAAGGGAGAGGAACTGACTGCTTAAAAAAGATCCCTTTTTACCTGATGGAATCTAACTATCTGACCAGAAACTTGTCAGGGGAAGGGTAAGATAGGAGTAGGTATATTACTGGTATTCAAGAAAGATACTGATTTTGTTCTTAGTGATGCTTCTTTTTTCTTTCTTTACATGGGGCAGTATCTTTAGTTAAAATATGTTTAAGGCTGTGTGAGACCCTACTTGTCTCAGGCACGTTACAGTATGTGATTCGGGTGTGCTTCTTATGAGCAACTACAGCTGGTGTCAAGTGCAGATTACAAAAATTTTAAACATCATTATAATTGATATGAAGCTTGTTGGTTCTCATCCTATAAAATGTTGACCTTTGCCTAGTTTACTGATGTTATCATGTGTGAATAAAAAGTAGTACTGAAATAAAAGACTTTAAAATAGGCTTTGCAGGGAAATATATTCTACCTTTACTTAGAAATGTTTGTAGGTGGTAATATAAGGATTTAATGTTTCTTTTACTGTTAATCAAATATTGTTCTCAAGCTATATGTTATCCTATGGTTCTTAAAGGAGAAAGGACATACCTGTGAAGGAAGAAAAAACAGTGGTATCCATGACTACCCTTAAACAATAAAAATGTTTATTTATTTATCGTGTTCTATACTTCTGTATTTATTTTCATTTCTAAGCTAATCCATGGGGAGGAGAAGCATTTGTCTTTAGCTGTAGATTTACTCCTTGTCATCAGTTTGTTGCAAGCGCTTCTCCTACTAGTTTCTGATAACTTTAAAGGGTCTCCAGTACTTCTGAAATAGTCTGTGCTTAGTCAGACAAAGCAGAACTTGCAAAATGAAAAGAAAGCTCCTTCTCTTTTCAGTTTAGGTCATATATAATGTCACTCTTTGGAGTAATTTATTATCACAGTCTCAAGGAAAATAACAGATCAGAACTATTCTCTTACATCTGAAGGGTGTCTGAAGAAAAACAGTCCTACAAAAGTAAATATTGCCAGCCTTGCTTCTTTCTGTTCACAATACCAAAGAATTAGAATGAGTTAGACTTCTGGGATGTCAAATGGCTCGGTTTCTCTGCATTTGTGAAGATTTCAAAATGGAGACTTTAAACCAAGAATTATTTAAATGCAAGAGCCTGTCAAGTGATCTAAAAAGTTGCCTGGCCTTACAGACCTTTTGGTTCATCGGCTTTCTTCAACTGTCTGTGATGAAGATAAGTTCTTCAACATAATTAAAATATTGAGGTGTAGTAAAGATGGGAATAGCATTCACAATGTCTTTTCCAGAAGGGGAGAGTTGTTTTCACCTGACTAGTCAAAGATGATAGAAACATTCTTTATCATTCTCACTGTCTCTGTGACTGGGGGTATTCCAGTATGACCAAAAGCTCTGTACTACATTTTCAGGTTTTATCTCGGAATCATCAGTCATATGTGAGTTGTACTTTCTGGAAAATATCGGTAGTGAATCAGCGTCTGAGCTAGTCATCCTAGTCTCCCTTTAAAACAGGTGGAGAGAAGTTAGGGCACATTTAGGGTACAATTCATCTGATCTGCTTTAGAGATCTCCTTAAAAGTGAGATACGTTGGGCACTAGAAATCCCTATCTTTTTCCATTCACTATAGATATCATTGTACACCTCTGCCTTGGTCAGATTAATCTGGCTCCTTTGACAAGGTTTAACCGAACTCCAGACACAAAACTTGCTTTATGACAAAAGCTGGCATGAAATTCTTTAAGGCACTTAATCCAGTCTGATGACATTATGTGCCTTGGTAATATCCCCATCCCATAGATAGCTATAATTTGTTACATATATGTTCATGGATACATATTCTTCTTCATGAGTACTACATGTATATGGTTTGAAAGTAGGAACTATATAGCCATCTAAACAATTACATAAAGTCTTCAACCTAATGGTTGGCAGGCATGTTCCCTTTGTACCTGGCATCTAATAAATCTGAGCAATGTGTATCATTGTCCCTCCAACAGCCCCTTATTTCTTCTCTACCTAACATTGTGCAATGCAACTAATCTGCACCTTTCTCCATTGTACTTTTGAATACTGATTTGTTTTGTTGTATGGTTGAGGGGATTTTCAGTTTTGTTCTTCTTTGTCTTACAAGTATTCCAGTTTCCCTTTGTGCCTGCTGAGTACTTGAGATCCTCAAAGGAGACTGTTCTCTGCAGTCTGAGGTACTAGCGAACTCCTTTATAAAAATCTCTGGCTTTCATCTTTAGCAACATCTTCCACAAAGATCTGGTGTGAGAAATCCGAGCTGTGTTGTATTTAGTAGGGAAGCAGTGCTAAAGCTTAATCTCTACTCCTGGTGATGGGGGATGATTTTGAGTCCTCTGAAAAGCTTGCTTTCAAATTCAGAAGGATGAAGATAGTCCCAGTAAGCAAAGCTACTTCCCATGGAAGGTAGACAAGCTGCTTCTGTTTTATTTTGCAAGCAAATACATGAAATTAATCTTAACGTCAGAGGAGGTTCAGGTCTTCGTAGGAGGGTTATCAAGAGTCTTGCAAGGCTTCTGACTTACTGGCACATTCTGAAAGTGCATCCGAGCAGTGGAACTTGCCCATTCCCACAGCCATTTTAAGATAAAATCGTGTCAGTCAAGACATCATTAGTGGTCTTTACTTTCGGTCAGTAAGAACTACCCTTGTGAACTGAGCATAAAACACTGAAATTTGTATTTCAGGAATGGCAGCAATTGGAATAGCTTAGGAAATAATGTTTTGTTTTCAGTTGATTTCTCTGGTAAGATAGGGATGTTTTCCCAAAATTGGTATGAAAATATCTCTCTTATGTCTGGAAGGTGTGGAAGTCGAGACTGAAAAATTGAGAGTAGCCCTTTCTCTTACCAGGTAGAGGGTAATGGATACATATTTTGAGAGCAGAAATATCTTGTCATTGGAATAAGGGACAGGAGAAATAGAGGAGCACAGTATCTTCCGTTAATAGCAGCTAATCAGCCTTATCACATAAAACCAAGTAACCTCTTCAAATTACAGCTACGAACTGGAAATAGTTTTAGCTATGGTGGTCAGGATCACTTAAGATGCGTTTTCTCAATTCTGGTCATTATTGAAGCTATCCTTGCTTACCCTTAAGGTTTATTGGACTACTGTTTCTTTCAACAGTGCTTCCACAGCTCTAGCAGTGGAAAAGTGTGAATAATCTTTTTTTACACTTCAGCTGGCAGCCTGTTAATTACTGAGAACACAACTAATGTTAACCAAAGAATAGAAGGATATTTTCAGTTAAAAATTGATGTTTCCACTTAGCATTATTCAGGAGTGTTTCAGAAATGAAAGCACCGCAACAGTGCAATTTACCTTAGAACATATTGTGTGAAGAAAATCAGTATGTAGCTTATCACAACATTTTATCAAAAATTGATTGGCTTTTAAACTCCCTTGATATCACTGTCTGTATTTTTCCCAAAGCACTGTAAATGAACAGATTTCTTAAAGGTATGTGCTGTGGATGGACTGGCAGCCATTGATTTTTTTTTTCCTTGACAGATTGAACTATATTAAAAAGTTGCAGAAACAGCTTTTTCTTTGAAGACAAGTAAAGCATCAAGTTTTCTGATCTCATAGGTATACAATACTCAGGATATTGTACATTGCTACACCGTTGTTTGTATTCCTAATATAATAGCATAGAGATTTCCAGCCTATTTTTAAACTAAATATTTTGCATAAGGGTAACAGTCTAACTATGCAAAGTGGACTAATTTCCACTGCCTGTCAAAATATCCCTTGCCTCCACAAAGTCCTGACAAAATTCATGGCTCCATCTTCCTCAAAATCTAGTTGTACATATGTTTTCAAGAAACTGAGGGAAATGTTATAAGGGACATGGATGATAATCATGAGAATCATAAAATTCAAATTCTGCTGAATTTCTGCCTTCTGCTCAAATTATCATACTACTTTCCTGATGAAATACATACTGCTTATTCCAACTGCTTCTGAGAGGACATGCATTTGAAGATCATGAGATAGTAATAAATACATCTTCATCTAATATTTATTGCCCTTCACCAACTACTTAAGGCATCAGAAGCAAGGTTTGCACATGTATTTCATTATTAATTGATCAGTCATGTACACATGAAGCAGTTGTAATAGGGATTTTTTTTTTAAGTAACATCAATACTTATTTTCATTTGTACAAATTACAGATGTTTTAAGTGTTTGATTTTTCAAAGCAGTGCTTCATATAAAAAATTTTTAGTATAAGTTTCATCATATGTATGGAACATACTCTGTGCTTCACTGTTAACTTCTGTTGCTGGATGCTGTAACCTAGGTGACAAAATTTTTTTAATTTCTTTTGCAAGAAATGTCTAATCACAAAAACATCAGCTTTCTCAGCATGTGTCAGAAATACAGATATTATCATAGATAACTGCCAACTAATCTATTTTTTCATTATCTGTTCTTGAGTTTACACAAGATGAAAGTAAAAAGATAAATAAAGAAATAAAACTGACAAAAACTCAGGAAATTCACCTAGAAAAAATACATATTACCATATTGTTCCTAATTTGTATTTGTTTTTTGTTTCAGATGTAAACAGCTGGTTTTACACTCTAAAGTTGACATGTCTTTAATACAACTTTTCATTTTCTTACATTTATTTTAAGTCTTTTTTAGTTAATGCCTTGGTAAGGCATTGTTTTAGGATGGCTGGCGTTTTGTTTGGCAACCAGGTAATCAATCAGAGTGATGTCCAGATGTCTTATCTGTCAAGCACTGAGTGAAAGAGGTTTGATTAGTAAGGAAGAATTTAAGACATTGCCTAAACAGATCAAGAGTTACGTCTGTCGTAGGTGGCTCTTTTAATACTCTTTCTTTGGTCAAGGTAGAAGGAGCTGCCTTGCATCCCTGCCTGAGTCCAGGACTGACTGTGGGGAAAGAAACAACTGATAAGACTTTTGAGGAATTTGAGCAAACAGAAGCAGTTTCCAGTGAGCAAAAAGAGAAGACGTGCACTTACAGGTGTCCAGCTGTGGAAAAGGGCCGATGATGCTTTTGTCCTCTTCAATCACTTCCCAACCTTGATTTCCCCACCCTAAGTCTCTCCTGCTCAGTTTCAGAGCCTGTCTTTTTTCTCCTGATCCAGACCTACATCCTTTCTCCTCACAAACCCACTCTGGTGCTGCATTTATCAAATGTTTTCCTAGATGAAAGCCTGATAGTGCAAGAATGGCAAATAGTAACCCTAAGCCAGGCTCTTTTTCCTCACTTTTTTATAACTCAATTAATAAGGAAACTTCTTTAAAAAATTTTAGAACAAACGAGTTCTGCAAAATAAAAGTTGGTGTTGCTCAGATAGCCTTGCCTCAGAAATTACAGAACGCCATGAACTCCATTAGTGGGGCACAACTAAATTTGCCTATTAATACATAGTTATTACGTGACGAGTAATACTGGGCAGGCTGCCAAAATGAGTACACGTTACGTGGTTGGGCCATGATCCCCATCACTATACAGGGAATTTTTGCTCTGGTCTCTGTATAACTTTCACACAGAAATAGAAATACCAACAGGAGAAAAGGTCCTGAGCAAATACAGAGCAGCTTGGCATCTTAATGTTTCTTTTAGGGTGATTCTTCTCCCCGTTGTGCCCCAGCCTCTGAGGACATTTCTATTCCAACTCCGTTCTTGGTTACTCCTTTCAATGTACTTTTAAATCAGACCCTTATTACTCTCTGATTCTGTCCCCATACTTCGTTTCTCATCTCTGTTTAACTGTGCTGCTTCTCATATATGAAAACCAGTATATTGATGTTGCTAGGATGAATTTTTTCACTCTCTCTTTATAGCCCAGAGCTCAGGAATTGATGAGTTGACTCTGTCACCTATGGAGGAGGCTATAATATCGCTGCCTAGGTGGATTGAAAGCATTCTCAGCTTGCAGTATCCTGGCCCTGAAAGTTTGTAGAATACTACAAAGGGGCATGTAAAAGGCAGCTGATAAGGTTATTATCAATGCCTTAAGATAGCCACACAGAAAACAACTCATAAATTTTCCAGCACACATGCAGACTGAAAGGTGGCAGCAACTCCTATATTAAGATCGCCCCAACCCTTCCATTGCCAAATGTTGCTATATTGTCTGCAGCAGAAATTTGACAATTATTTGAGATAGAATGACTTTCAAATAAATTTTCAGCCATATTGTAAGCAGTTAAAAAGAATAATTTTCATACTTTTTTACTTTTGAAAATTTTTAGCTGATTTTTATCTAGTAGGGAGGTTTAATGAAACAAAAAGGAAAAAAGACCACAGGAATACATACACAATTTTTCCATTTCTTTAAAGTAAAATAAAGATTAAAAGCAGAGTATTTTGTGTTGTCATTTTTTATCACAGCAAAATTGTATATATTTACCGCAGATATGAAATGTCTCATTATTAAGTTAATAAACATGGGGGGGGGGGGGATTTTTTAGGCATATGGAAGCAGTGCAAGAGCTATTTAGGTAACTCAGTAGGTTAGAACAATTACAATACACTTCATAAATCACAGGCAAACAAGATATTTTAGGGAAGGAGCGTGACGGATGAGGTCACCAGATATACAATATGTCATTTAGTTAACTTAAGCCCATATTTTTCCCATAATGTAGTAGATGAACTCATTAGTTACAATGAAAAACAGTAAGGAGGAGGCATCTGGCTTCCAACTGCCAATTTCTGACAGGGTTAAGATCGCTAGATCTAGTAATGTTTCTGCTTTGTCTACTGACATGGCCTTGTGCTGCAGAAAACTGATGAGGTTTGCTGAAAATTTACAGGCTTACTGTCACAATGCTATAACATGGACAGATGCAATCAGTTATATTTTTGCTTCTGTTCATGTTTATCATTTTGCTAAGTTGCTTTGAGTATTTAGGATTTTATAAAAGCATACGCATGACCCATTTAAGATTTTTCTAAATAACTTTATGAAGCAGGATTCTTCATTCCTGAATTCTGAAGGCAACAGAAGTGCTATGACACAGAATAAATGAACATAGAATAAAACTTGTGGATATGCAGTGTTGTAACTAAAATTGGTTGGGTTTTGTGACCCATGCTAAGGAGTTTATAATTTGCCTAAAATAATAATGCTGATCCAGAAGGTCTTATAATACATCTTTTCAGACGTATTTATCTGAATTTCACAAATACTAATTTGCTAGTAGTCCTATTTGAGAGGCAGTTATTAAGCAGCATTATCTGATCTGAGTTTATTTTCCTTTGCTTTACAAAAAGTAAATCAGACCTTTTAAACCCTTACTCATTTAGCTTGCTTGATGTTTTAAAAATGAGAGTTAATGCATTGGATTTACGTAGTTTTTAGAGATAGTTATTCATAGTGCTAAATCAGACTAAGCTTAATTGACTTGGTGCAACGTATTCATATTAGGTACTGGAGGAACAGTAAGAAAAGTAAAGATACAAGTCTGGTTTCTGTGGAAATCAAGTAGCCATACACTTACCTGTATGTAGAATAACTTCTCTTGATACTTTTTTCCTAAATAATTTTAATTAGTGTTATGTATTGTATAGTATGTCATATCTGAATTCTATCTCCACAAATTTAATTTTGCATCCATTTTTAGCTTCAAATGGTGCAATCCTCTAGGCATTTTATTCTCCTTTGGGAACAAAGGATTACAAGGCACCTGCTGAGTAATTAAGTGCAGTCCTATGTACAGCATCTCAAAATTAGTTCTGTTTTTTGAACTTGCTACTCTGACTATAAAGGTATTTCAGAATCTTAATTCCATATTGATGGCTGTCACTTCCTGAACTAAATTTATTCCTGGTGAGCTTGCACTGTTTTTCTCATGCCAACTCTTCCATTTAGCTTAAATCCTTTTGGGGAGTTTGCATCCTGAAAATACATGTATGATAGCTGCTGTATACCCTCTCAGTATTAGTTTGGCCAGACTATGGCAGCCAAACTGTTCTTCTGCAACAGTAGATCACTGTGGATCTCCATAGCGGCACTTCCATTTTTCTCAAACATAACAGCATACACAGTATTCCATAATGAACCCTATCAAAGCCTTCTCTAATGCCATTAATACTTATTTGTTGCAGGAGCTACTTCTTCAGAAAAGTTGGGAATCACATTTGCTTTTTCCATGGCAGTGTTGTATTGGTAACTGAATAGTTACCCAGTGAGTGATGTATCCAGGTCCTTCTCTTCAGTCATTTCCAGTTGATGAATTCCAGTTATAAGGGGAATCTCCGTGTTAGTCACTGGATGCATAGCTTTTCACTATTAAATGTAATTTGCAGTTCTGTCATAATGCCTTCTTACAATCATCCTTCTGTGGCCGTCAATTGTACCGTGTAACTTTGTCATCAGCAAATTTCACCAGAATGCTTTTACTTTTTCACCTGAAATCTTTATTAAAATTTTAAACTAGATAACTCTGGTAGTAGTTTATCTCAGTCTGATGTTTTATCTTTTAAAACTATTTGATGGCTCCTTCTTAGCCAGTTTCTTTTCCCACATTCTCTTAATGTCCAGGTTCTCCTGACTAAATTACTATCTGTTGTGACAACCCCAGCTTTACTGAATTTTACTACATTGGCCCTTATTTTCTTTGAGCAATAGATATTTAAAAAGCTCTTTTAGCAAAGCCATTTTGTAATCATTCTTGTTCTATTCCATTACTATTCTTTTCTCCAAAATACATCCTGAAATCTTGCTTACTGTTGAAGGCTTGCAGTTGTCCCGATCATCTTTTGCCCCTTCTTAAAAAGACAAACTACATGTGGTTTTCTCCAGTCATATGTTGCTACCTCCGCTTACCTGTTTGGCAAAAGTACTTGCTACTAGACCAGTAATTTCATAGACTGTTTCTTTCAAAATTGGCTTGGAGTCAGTTCATTCCCATGATTTTAATACATTAAAATCTTTCTTCTGGTTTAGTTAGGGTATTTGAATTTCCACAACTGCATTTCTACTAGCTTTCCTGTCTTTGGTTTTCCGTTCAGCGTTGTTCACCTTAACGAAAATGGAGGTTAGGTGTGCTAAAACTTCACTGTGTAGTGGACCATCTTCTTTTTTCAGTGCCCTTTTTTCATTTACATAATAGTGGAGCCTTATGCTATTTTACTTACCATACATTCATTACAAGGGCAAGGATATACTTGACTGGCAGTCCAGTCCTACTCTTCCCTTCAGTTGAAAAGTGTTGTCTTTGTATGGATGAAGTTTAAAGAGACAAACAAGCAGAAAATTCATTAGGATCATTCTGCGGATCAGATGTCCTTCTGTGCCGAATATAGGCAGTACTAAGTAGATACGGGTTTTTTTACTTCCTGACCCAGCAGATGCTAAGTGCATTTTATGCAGCTCATAAATCCAGTTTCTACTTCCTGCTTCACAAAGCAGGGCTCATATCTATTTGATAAGATCTGTTCAAGGCACTTAGGAGAAAGAGAAAAAGGAAGTGGCTTAGCGCTTATGGCTGTTAAAAGAAGAAAACAATGCTCCTTATAATGGGTTATTCTGCTTTATGTTTTTAAAAGCTTCTTCTCTTCTGTCTATACCTGTTTGTTAATACTTGTACACATGAAGAGGTTTACACTACCGTTAGTTCAAACACATGAATAATCTCACATAGAATTTTTTTATGTGCACATGCATAAACACACACTTATGCCCATGTGGTAAATATGTAGATATTTTACACCCGACTGTATTAAACAATTGGTAATAAGTTATGTGATTGTTATTAAAGTTACATTGCTGAAGCAGATTTTGTTTGGAATAGTCAGAAGGGCTGAGCTTCATCTAAGTATGTTGTAAAATATTTCCCATAATATCTAAACTGCTATATCAGAACCATCAAAACCCCCACCCCAAACCTGTTCCTATTTCATATGTAGGCCAGCTAAATTTTATAATCAAGACAAATGATCCAATGAAAATAAATTTAAAAATCCGTTTGAGTGCAAGCTTTTTGTCACTAAAAATAGCCACAGTCTGTTGCTCTAAAAAAATGTAACCAAAAAGATGAATATGGAATTTATTCACAACTCTACCAAACTTTCCACTAAGCATAGTAAATTGCTCATATTTAATGAAGTTGTTTGTCTGTTTCACTGAGGTAATTAATAAGAGGTATGCTTTTCTCGGTTACAAGATGTTGTACAGCCCGTTTCAATCTGGAAATGTTCCAAACTTGACAGATTTCACTCGCCTGTCTCCATAAAGCTGTGTTTATTTTGTTCTTAACATTTGCTTGAAAGAATTACAGAATTTTACCTTTTGTGGGGAAGGGGGACTTATCTAAAGAATCAACAATAACACTTCTTTTTTTAATTCGTATAAATAAATTTGTATTCGATGTAATGATATGTGTGTGAAATGTGTATAATGCACATTTCAAACAAAAGACAAAGCAAACAGAAGGTCTAGCAGTTTTCTTTTGAATGCAAGCTTAATATTTGCTGACACTATTAAAAAGACTAAATTTTATAGTAATCCTAAAGCATAAGTGATTGCATTTTTCTCTTCCAGTAGTCTCAGAGATCATACAGATACGCAGTCAATAGGTTATAATTTTTAATGTTGTTTTTGCTGGCAGTATTTGGCTATTTGATTACTGTTTGAGTAGTGGGCTGTAATTTCTAAATGTCACTGAGCTTTCATAATGCACTTTTGGGCTCCCTCTTCCAAGCCTTTATATATGCCAAACAGCTGTTGAAAGCAAAATGTTGTGTATGTAAAATGAGTTTTCAAGGTTTAAACTACTAAGATTTGAGGGCTTTCTAACACGTTTCTGTCTCGTAAAACCTTATGATCATATTTTTAGGAAAAACAATCAAAGTTATAAATATTGTTCATAATCTATATTTCACTGCAGAGACACCAACTGTATTTCCAGAAAACATCAAAGATAAAGAAACACCGACACCAGTTGAAGATATTCAGCTGGAAAGCTCTATTCCTCATACAGATTCTGGAATTGGAGATGAACAGATGCCCAATATTTTGAATGGGACAGACCTGGAGACCAGCACGGGCCCTGATGCTATGAGTGAGCTGTTGTCTACTTTGTCTTCGGAAGTGAAGAAATCTCAGGAGAGCTTAACGGAAAGCCCCAGTGAAATCCTGAAACCTGCATCATCGATATCCAGTATCAGCCAAAGTAAAGGCATCAATGTCAAGGAAATACTGAAAAGTCTTGTGGCAGCCCCCGTTGAAATTGCAGAATGTGGTCCGGATCCGATCCCTTACCCAGATCCTGCGCTGAAGAGAGAAGCTCAGGCTATTCTTCCCATGCAGTTTCACTCATTTGACAGGTATATGGCTGGATTCATTATTTTATATTGATGTAATTCAGAAGTTTGAAGGAATTTTTTTTTTTTTAAAACGTGGTTATTCTTCTATTGGTTTGTATTAGACTATGTTAAAAAACAGCTGCATTCTTCTCCTTTTCTGTGTTACCAAAACGGACCGTATAGTATAGATAAAAGTAATTCACCTTGTTTTTCTCTGTCAGCAGTGAATAAAACTCTACGAGGTACTTGGAAAAGAAGCCTGTTGTAAAGAAGTATTTTTGCAATAAAATCTTTTTTTCCTTTAAAACAGCATTTCAGTGAGGAGGAGGGGTAATATCTGCTGATATAGAACAGACTGTGCAGAAATTCAGTCGAATATTCTTTCAAAGGCTTAAATCTTAATTGGATCCATCATTGCACTGTTTTCTGGTACTGAAATGCCTTAACCATGGCAAATTGTTTGCATGGACATGGTGGAAACCAGTTTCCTTTTAGGTCTTTAAAGAACAAATATGCTCAAAAGTTAGGGTTTAAAAATAAACTGCTGAACATTTCCACAGAGAGTGCTTTGTTTCTCTTTTTAGGTTGTAGTTTCCCAGCTTCTAGTGAATATATTTTTCTTTAAACGTCCAGTTCATCTCAGTTATCCTGAATGTAGAGTTGTGATAAGATGTGCAAATGACAACATCCTTCCACAAGAAGAGTAACTTGATCCATTGTGGGTTCAGTCTTAACCTGGGCAAAGAGCTAACTCTTACAGGTGTTGATGTGGTTACGTTTTCCAGTATGACAAGATCCCTGCAGTTTCTTCATAAAAATGTTTTTAAAAAGTAAAAAAAATGGAATCAAGACTTAACTCAAAGGTATGTTAAAACATGTCTTAAAATTTTAAGCAAATTTGTGGAAATATATTAGGTTATCATGCAGGTACAAGAATTAAAATTCTGGAGGAAATAAAAATAAAACAGAGGCTATGTTGTGATTTATGAGAAAAATCCATCTGCATTTACAGAAAACCTGCAAAAATGTCTTCATTAAGTCTTAAGAAAAACAATATGTAATCAATGTTTTCAGTGTAATGTAAACAGTAAAGTGCAAGAAGATACATGAGAATTTTAGAATAAAAGTGAAGAAGCACTTTTTCATTATGAATTCCATAGACAAGCTGATGCCTTTTTGTCTGTGTGTGTGTATATATATATATTAGTACTGAGGCTGCTTTTCTGAAATAATTAAATAAACAATTAGATAGCATCTGTTGTAACAAAGAAGATTGGATCAAGATAGGAAAAGTGAAATGTGCTTTAGAAGCAACGAATATATCCCTTTCTAATAATATTTTAGGTCTTAAGGCCATTCCAGAGAAAACTTACTTAGCAACTAATTCATTAAAAGGATATTTTTTTTGGTTACCAGTCTGCATGTTTTGATTTCAGAGTGTTTTCAATGTGAAGTGAAAAATATTTTTTTTTCTATACAGTTAGGAATTTTTCCTTCTCCTCTGTGAGGAACCATGATACTTCAGAATGCATTTTTGTACATCAAGCAGTACAAAAATTTGTGCTGCGTGTAGATTTAACGGCACCTAACTGTAACCACCAAAAGGTTACTTTAGTTGAACCTCTTCAGCTAAATCTCTCCCTGGGTCAGTTAAGAAAAATACTTGATTCAGAGGGTTGTTGTTAATTCACAAAATGCTACACACCTAAATTAAAATGGAGTGTATCACCTCATGAGATGTCTTTGTCATCGTTAGAGGGAACTTAACATCAATATGATTGAAGAGATGAGCTTCAGTCTACATTTCTAAATTATAGCTTTATAAGAAAGTATTAAAAACTCTAAAGGGCTGCGGTAGGTTGGCCATAACCTGTATTTAGTGTGAGCACCTCCATCAGATTCTTTTTGTGACAATGTGACTGCTTGTACATTTTGAACGTCATTATTAGTAGTTGCTAATACAGACTTATGGAATTCTTTGGGAGGTGTTTCAGATTTAGATTTTGACAGGCATTTCATGCTTAGCAAGTTCACTTAGGAGCAAGAGGGTTTAGCGGTTTGTTTTTTCCCTATCCTGTTTACCCTGCTGACCAAGTTGTGATTCCGTGATTTCCCGTACAAAGTGTACAGCTGTGTTTGTATCTTGGTAGCCTATGTTGTACCATGTCAGCCCTTGGTATTGTTTATTTCTTCAGCAAAAAAGCAGTAGTGGTTAAAGTTTAGGCAAAGAAAGACCTATTTACATCAATTTTGTTGGGATATTTTGTTTCTTCTAAACAGACGGTCCTGCTATCTGATTTTGGTGAGCGAGGTAGATCATGCTTTTTAGTATAACCAACAGCTATGAAGAGAAAATTGGCAGGTTCAGGGAGGTCCCAGCAGATCAGGAAGTGTTAAATTCTTTCCTCCAACTAAATGGATGCTATTGAACTGTGGGCATCTTGATAAAAATGCTGATGTTCTTAGTCCACAGGATCTCAGCTGGCTGGTTGCACCTCACGGCTGCATTACTGAACGATGACCACTCCTCAGGCAAATACTTCTCTGTGCAGTTTGCTCATATTTTCAAAGTATTTACTTGACCACCATGGCAATCTCTGGAGGCAAAAGATGGGTGGTGGTGTCATTTTTCTTTTTCAAATTACAAAGGAGGAGCACATTGAGATCCTGACCCTATAACTTTTCATGGGAGTGAAACAAAGCTTAGGGGGGAAAAACAAAGGTGGGGGGGGAACCTTGAATAGTATATTGAAATAATATTAGAATTAATTAAAATATTAATTGAGAAAGCAACATGAAATTTAGCTTGTGTCAGTTTATGAACATTTTGTGTTGTTTATAATATCCCAATTATCATTGAAAAAACTGAAAAAAGTTACAGTGTGATTGTTTTTCCATACTTGCTCATGTAAATGTAATTGTGTTTGCTGATACAAAACAACAATTACATAATATACACTGCATATTTTTTAAAAGCTAACACTATGCCTGTGGACCATATTTCTGTAGGATCTGCTGCTGCTGTAGTTTATGCAGGTTTTGGTACTTCACTGACCAATGTGGCTATTGGTCATGTTTATTGTCTCTGGGAAGAATCATGAGCAATGGAGTGTATTGTTTTGTCAGGTTTTATTTGTTTCAGTTTTTATAAAATATACGCAGTGATTCCATATTTATAAGCAAATCGAGGTTAGAGAAATGTATTTTTCACTTTACTCAAAAGATATTCTTAGACCTTTTGAGGCTAGACTTTTTTTATTTTATTTTTGCATTTGGATGGCTGAGTGCCTTGTAAAAGAAGAGTTCAGGTAATAAGTAATTAGTGGAAAAATAACAGTATCTTTGTTGTTTTAAAGATATTTCTTCAACTATAATCACTGGTCTTACATGCAGGTAAATGCCATATGAAGCAAACTCCTGTAAATAGAATTGAAGTTAAGAATTCTATTTTATCATTTAATACGAGGCGTTTTGCTCTGCATGTTCTTTTAATTGCACATTGCCAATATGTTCGTAAGAGTCGTTGTGCAATAGGCTGCAGTGTATACTTCTGTAGAATTTGTGCAGTCATAGAGGAAATACAAAAGCAGAAGACATGTCCAACGTTTTATCGAATAGGACTTGCGCGCAGTTAATGTATGCAGCAGTTCAAGTACTATCGAATGTAAATGATGAGGTGATATTGATGAAAGGAGGGGATTGAGGTCTCGGGGGGCGCTGATGACGGATTGAACAGAAGCGGCCTTGCACCGCACGTAACTCAAGTCTGTCGTCTTCACCGCTCAAAGCCGTAATGGGAGGTGGCAGTCTGAAATGAGTTGCCACGGCAAAGAGTATTATTTTTGAAATGCTTTCACACAAATCACTAGGCCCCACATACAACTTAGTTTCATGCTTTAATGTCATCAGGAGGCACAAATTGGTGTGTCTAATTGTTTGCCACCTGCCAGCAAAATGAGCTGCCAGCCAGCCAGACGGGTTTGATTGTCTGTCAGCCCTTCAATAGATTGAGAGTGACAACATCAAAAATTTCACTTCAAACTCTGAAGCTTTGAGCAGCTTTTCAGAGGCCTCTTCCCCACAAGTGCTTCTGGACAACTGCATTTTTCAATTAGTTTTCAATATATTGCTGCCTTCTGCCTCATCTGTCTTAAGGTAGCTGTAATTACATTATGAGCTATATAAACAGATTTCTGGGACACTGGAGCCTGGATCCTCAAAGTTATGACATGTCTTTTAACGTCAGACTGAATTCCTTGAAAATGGCATCCAGGATGACATTTTTAGAAGCAAACACAAAGGGTTATTTCACCTAGATTTGCAACTAATAGAGCATAACTCACCAATAATTCCTTTTTGTCTTCTCGTCTTTTGTCTGACAAAAATCAGCCCCCATTATTGATTTTTAGGGTTTGGGGATTTCTTGTTTCTGTTTTTTTGTCAATTTGCATTTGTCCCACTAGACGCAACCTAGACCGTTAACATTTGTGAATTTATTTGTAATTCTACCCAGTACTGCATTCTGAAGCTTATGTTTGTTCCGCTCTACTTTTTTCTAGTAGGGGGTTTTTAGAGGGGTCCTATTATTGAAATCGAGAATACTCACGGTTTTGTGTCTCATTATTTTTCAAAGTGAGGTAATTTACATATATATTCTGTACTTAGCAGAATTATTTCCATAGGAAGCGTGCTTGCACAAGCAGAAAATCTTGAGTTCCTGGAAATGAGAAGATCAGTTATTTTTGCTGCTGTTAAATACCTTATTCCCATTTAATCCATTATCACTTCCTAAATTGGAATACTATGGGTTTGCATAGTTCACGTGCTCAGTGAAGTCTTTACAAGCATACACTGAAATATTTTGAAGGACACACTTTTGAAGTATTTTAGTCTTGGTTTGGGGTATTTTTCCCCCCCTTAGAAGGTTCTTGGGGCCAATTTTAAAGGTATTTATATGCTAGAAAAGCTGGACATCTTGTGAAATCTGTGTGTTTTACTGGAATAAACTTTTTTTTTTAATACTGACTGACAGAATGGGAAAAAGACAAGAACTGTGAGAGAAGATGCACTGAAGGTTCAAATAGAGAGGTTCAATATCTATCTGTCGTATTATTGCCCACCTTTGGGAGATCATTGATATGCACTGGTCTACAGAGTCATTTAAATAAAATAGCTAAATGAGGAGGTTATATTCCTGTTAGAGTCATTAGATTCTCCAAAAGATGATTGCTGAAAAATAGATTTGATGTTCCTGAAAACTTAATAAAAATGAGTTATGAATAAATATGTTTTAGTCCTCTCCCAACAGAAAAGATTACTTTCTAAAGTTCCTAATGAAAAATAATTGGAGAAAACAGAGCACCTCTCCCATGAATCAAGAAGGGACCATTACAGGTGCTGTCTGTACATTCCCCATTACTTTGGGTATCACAGTAGTCTAATCAGTAATGTGGGAATGAAGTCACTCATCTGGGGTTCCAGTTGACTCTCAAGAATTTTTTGCATCTTTGTGCAGTGGAGATTGTGGTCCAAGGGAAAGACTTGAGAGCTCCTCTCTCTAGAATCTTTCCTAAGGTGGCAGTTAAAATACGCTCCGGAGAATGGGAGGTATGGCTTCAGATCCCGTTAGACAGAGAAGGGAGCTGGAGTTGCAATCTCTGTGTTCCTAGAGAGTGTCTTAGCCACTCATGTACTAAATAAAATGGGGGACGAGGTGGAAGCACACCTCAGCTGTTTGTTTAGAATAAATTCATCCTAAATTTATTAATAGGCTCAAGTCAACCAAAATTGGGTATATTAACCCTCACTTTTTTTTCGTCATGCTGTAATCCTATTCCCCTTGTCCATCATTTAGCAGTCTCTACACAGGTAGCTCTTTCAAAACTCTTCTTATAACCTGTGTGACGTGTGTCTTTTCGTATTCATATGCATGGAGCTGTGGGTATATCTCAACTGAAGTTTTATGTATGTTTTATCAGGAGAAACCAGCATCTCTCCATTCTCTGATTTACTGGCTGTACAGATGAAAATTGTACAGAATTTTTGTCTTGCTTTTTTTACCCCAATAGGCCTCTGTAAAATCACTATTAAAGCTGTATTGACTTTTACAGGACTGCTGCTTTTTAGCTCTTGCTTTTTTGGATTTTTTTGCATCATATGTACAGGGTTAGGTTCCTCACCCATCCCTGGTCTATACCTCATACTGATTGTTTTTTTATGGTTTTTTTTTTTTTTTTTCTTTATTCGATGATGTTTCTGGCATTTAATACATGGCATTTTCACTTATATTCTATTCACATTCTTCAAACTTATTAAATTTCCAGTATTTCCAATTTCTCTGTTCAGCCAAGACCATTCATCATTCTTGATAGTCAGCTTTTTAATCTCTTACAGTTTTTCCTTGTTTCTTGTCAATATTTTAGATCATTTTAGATGCTTCAGCTCATTTATCCTGAATGCAAAGGAGGTACTAGTGGCTGGGAATTTCACTGGGGATAAATACTCACTCTTCTGCTTGATCTGAGTGTGAAGATCAATGATCTTCATGTCCTCATCCTAAAACCACACCTGAGATGATTCTCTTTCTTCTATTTAGAAACAAGCAATTTATGTTTAGTAGATTAGGATCATTTTATGTACTTTAAGATTTGGGTGTTTTGATGAATGTATGGTATCAAATGACTGAAAGAATCCATAATAACTGGACATTCAGCGCTACGGTTTCATTTGCATAAGCCTCAAAGATTATGTCCTTCTGTGAGCCTTCCATATCTCTTCAGTATACCTCACATTTTTTTAATCCAGTTTTACTTCTCCATGGCTGTTGATTCTGAGTTACGTCTTTCCTCCTGGATTTCAGATGAATCTTCTCTTAATGCGGTCAGCCTAACAGAAGGTTGTCTAAAGTAGGATTCAAAATGTGTTGTCAGTACATACTAACGATCACTTGTTACAGACTGAAATCACAACCTGGGGCTGAAATCAGAAAGAACAGTGGGTAATCAGCAATATACATGTTTCATAAAGGATGGGACATGTCCATAGGTATGGAGAGTACGAACAACTTTCAGACAATACTAAGCTTTCTTTTCAGAGATTAATCTGACTGTAGGAACAAAGTAACATGTAATAATTGTCCCCCATTTTCTACTGTGATTTCTTCTGAAGCATCTGGCAGATGTTGCTGTTTGACACACAGTACTTCTGTGAAAAATTTGCCTGAAGTCTGTACTGCTTTTTGAAGAGCAATTCTTGAAAATCCTCATGCTTTCTGCTGCTGTGGGGGAGGAAAGGAGGAGCAAGAATATTAATTCAGCCTTAAGAGGTTTCACATATCCCAGAAGAGTGTAAAGTGATTCTAATTTAATTGCTGCTGCTCAGATAGGTAACACAAGACATCCAGGACTGGAGGCTTATCTCTGAGCTCTTGATTGACCAGAGTGATTAGGTTGGAAGGCCTTTAAATTTTAAAACGAAGAAGAGATACAGAATGTGGATCGCAGAGAAAGAGAAAGAAACTATAGTGCTGCATAGCCTGATTTGTCTGTCACCAGCACTGGGTAGCTAAATTTTTAAGGAAAGTTAATTTGAGAAAGTATTTTTGTTTTTAACTTCCATTTTCTCTTTTTGCAGTTCAACTTGTTGGTGGTATTATTTTCTATCTAGTTATTTCATGCAAATTTCTGAAAACCCAGAAGAATCCTGTAGTCATTTGCTGAGGTTATTTAATGAACCAGCAATGCACAAGTGGTATGCAGGTTGAACCAACAATGCTCATCTTGAGCATGATATGAATTACAATGACTTCGGGCTCAGGTTTACAATTTGAAAAGGACACTCGTAGAGTAACAGAACAGTGATTAGTAGTCACAATTCTTTTTAGAATTATAAACCGCTCTATGAACAGAGAAACAAAATCAGTCACTACAGCCAATTACTACTAAGTTTTTTCTGACTAAATCATTGGGGATTGTTTGAGATCGTGATGATGTGATTCAGAAAGATGTGAACCAGTTTGGAACATTTAGGAAGTCTGAAGTACATTGTATAAAGCTAGGCCTAAAATGAAATGGTGGAAGTGTATATGACCTTTTCTTCTAGTCTGTAGATTTCTGTTCCTCCATGAAAGAAACACCTGAATGCCTGACAGATACATGTAAGGCATCTATCACATTAAATTCTTTCCTCCATTCACATGCTCAGGTAGATAGCAATACTTCTTCCATAAATCTGATTTGTTTTGATTTGCCTGTTTTCACCATATATGCTGTTGGAGTGGTTTGATTGGTTAAAAGATGAGGGTTTTTTACTTGAAAGCAGTCATCCTCTCACCTTTCTTGTTCTGCTGTTCCTCTGATTGTTTTGCACATTTTTGACCACTCTATTGTGTTGTACGTAGATTTTCAGTCTCCTTCATCTGGATGTCATTCTGTGTTCACTTGCTGTATTTTGTTTTATCAGTAGGAATGAGACATTTTGACGAGGTCATCGTGTATGACATGTCAGAAAGCTGCATTTTCTTTCAGTCTGGGCTGATAACGTCTCACTGATTTTGCCTATTCTTATGGTGGAGACATTTCTCTCAATGTTTCTTGATAATTTGTAATTTAATAACACCTGACCTGTTGACCTCTCTTAATGTCCTGATTCAGACCTGCAGAAGAATGTCAATCATATGTAGAGCTTTAGTATTTCTGGGATCCAGGCAGGATTGTCCTTTCTTGCTACAGGAGCTGATTTTCAGTCTAAAACTATGCTCTTAAGAAAAGAGTCATTGCCTTGATAGGAGGCCAGTACATTTGGGGGTTGGACTAGATGACTGTCCTGGGTTCAGCTGGGATAGAGTTAATTTTTACAGGAACCTGGGAGGTGGGGGGCATAGCCGGGGCAGCTGACCTGAACTAGCCAAGGAGCTATTCCATACCATGTGACATCATGCTCAGTATATATATGGGGAGCGGGCCGGGGGGTGGTCTCGACTTTCGGTGGGGGGAAGCATCAGAGCGTCGGGCTCTGGGTGGTGAGCAGTTGCACTGTGCATCACTCTTTTTGTATACTCTTTCACTAGTACCGTTGTTGTTGTTGTAATTTCTTTGTGTTGTCCCAGTAAACTGCCTTTATCTCAACCCTCGAGGTTCCAGGTTTTTTGTTTTTTTGGGTTTTTTTTCTTTTCTCTCCTCCATCTCCCCCCTATCCCACCGGAGGGGGGTGGGAGGAGTGAGTGAGCGGCTGCGTGGTCCTTTGTTACCGGCTGGGCTGAAACCACGACAATGACCTTTAAAGGTCCCTTCCAACCCAAACTATTCTATGATTCTATTATGCCTGAGAAGTGAAGTTGACATATGTGGTCTTTGCTATGGAAAGTTAGGTGATCTTTTGGATACTCTGAATGACCACTGAGCTGTCTGAAGATAAGGAGGAAGGCCTTGAATTTAGCTGCTTCGTCTTTGGAAAAGTAGCAGGAAAATAGGAAATACTTTTGCAGCAATTGTATCACTAATTGAGCAGATACCAATACCAGATCTTGTAAGAGGGAAAATTATTTTGCTGAAATAAAACCCAAACCAAACCAGATCTCACTCACTCCCACTCTGTCTCACATTTGCAAACACTAGGATGGCCGTGTGTCTAAGGAGTCTGTCCAGCAGTCAGGCACCCGCCACGCTTGTGTCCAGATGCTAAGTCCAGGATCTGCTGCAGTGACATGGAGAGCAGGGGACACCAGCTGTCAAGTCTTCCTCACATCTCCTGGGTTCTTCATAGGCTGGCAACTATTTTCACATTTTGGATATGCCTTTTTTTACCCTTAGGGAGCTGCCAACAGTCTCTCTGTCCTTCCCCAACTCTTTGAGTTATCACTGTTCACTGTTACTGTCTCCAAGGTCTGGTTATCTTGTGAAGCTACACACGTCTGTGGTCCTGATGACCTGATAATCTACGTGCCATGAGCATAGGCCAGTCTAAGACACCTTTTCCTGCTGTGTCTTTCCTTCTTGTGACTCAGCACCCAAATATTCCCATTCATTCTTCATTCACACCAATCTTAGCCTTTCTGTTGCAGTTCTTTACAAAGATTGTAGGTAATGATAGTAGTTACCTTATGAAATTAATACAATCCGGATATACTCCTACTTAAGATACAAATCCTAATTTCTTCTTGTGTTTCTATGGCAGTACGGGGACTCTGCTCTTGAGTACTCATTCAGTGTTCCTGAACAACCAGAACTCAAGTATTTGATTGAAGTATTAATTGAGCTAGAGATCTTTGTATGTGGATAGGAGCTAATTTTAGGAAATTTCATGGTGTTATGGAGCAGGTTAATCTAACCCATGTAGACCCGGCTTTATTCACCTGTAGCAGCTGCTATGTAAACACTTCATATCGGCAATGATCGTAAGAGATTATTAACTACAGACAAAAGCAATTATTTTAGGGTCACGTATCTTAATCAATAGCTTGCATTGTGCAAACTCATCTTCTCCTAATGTAAATGGAGGGAGGCAGAAAACCATCAATATGTCTAGAATTACCTTTCTAATAGTACATTCTTCAGGGTAGTGGTAAAACTGTTGTTCAGAGACGCCATCTGGCACTGTTACCCCTCTAAAAAGAGTGAGAAAAAAATTACGGATCAGGTTTTGCACTGTCATCATATAAGAGGAGATCACAAAAAATAACACTTGTATATAATTCTCACAATGGCATCATCAATACAATTTGCATCACCAGTCTTTAAAATCCAGGGAGACTGAAAATTTAGACTTATATGAACAAACTACATGACTGTAGAAAATTGTTCTGCACCTTTTGATCCATCATGTGCCATCATACTTACTCAGAAGTGTAATAAAATAATTACCAAAGGAACTTCTAGAGCAAAATGTGGCCTTATTACCCTAAATAGTTGCATTTTCTTGCTCTTTTATCTGATCACAATGATTAATTTTAAAGAGAAGTGTATCTGCTTAACCAGAAAACGTGCAGATGATGATGAAAATATGTTTTTTAACATTTACAAATATGATTTGTTTCAGGTTTGTTTTTCACTTAGGTTTTCTACTGAAATAGACTTTTTAGGAGCAGGTTTTTTCTAGATAAATGGAAAAATTAAATGGAAAAAAGTGAACATAGTTGTGTGCACTATGACAGCTGTCCATTGTTGAAAAAATATTAATTAAATGTCTCTAATATTTTCCTTCTTCTTCCCTTTTAACATGTAGAGTAAGTCTTAGTTTTGAGATTTGACAAAAAAGAGAGTGCTTTAAGATTACGTGAGAATGTGTTTGTTTGAATGCAATGTTGTTTACAGATATCTGATATTATGTCAGATTTTTTGTATGAAAGCCCTGTCCTCTTTTTAAAAGCTTCAAATTCTCAAGGCTGCTTTTTAAACCTTATCTTTAAATGGACACTATATCAATACTCTGAAACAGAATGTTTACTGCATTGCATTTTAGGTGTTCAATTTCCATCATGTGCTGTTGATTTAAACAAGTATGAAAGTTTTCCAGAAGGCTGAGTGCAAAATTACGTTTGTTAGTCAACTGTATTTGCACGACCAGTATGTGCATGGTACTGAAGAATCAACTACCATATTAAAATGTTCAGATGACTGGCAAAAAAGTTGTTATCTTGGATAACGTCAGTAAGATCAACAAATTAACATACTCATTAAGATGGCATGCATATAAACTGTTAGTATCCTGGCATCGTTTCCAACACTTCACATTTTCTTTGCAAATCTAGAACACAGGTAACAGAAGTGTTCACAACATGTCAATGAAATGGTGGGGTCTTTCCATTTCGTGGGCACTGAAGGACAAACTAAGTTTCTGAGAATAGTGTGAAGCTGCAGACAAAGGATAGGAGTATGGTTTTAGGGTCCGTTAATGTAGTCTTGCCCTATTTCAGCAAGGTTAAGAAAATTGATGTTATTACGTGTTCCTCAGCAACGGCGTCATCACACAGCATAATCGCATCGTAAACAAAACCTGTGGTTGACTCCCTTGTGCAGTTTTAGTCATCTGCCATTTCTTTTTTCCACAGGAGTGTGGTGGTACCAGTAAAGAAACCCCCTCCAGGTAGTCTGGCTGTAACCACAGTTGGAGCTGCCACAGCTGGGAGTGGACTGCCACCGGGTAGTACACCTAATATATTTGCTGCAACAGGAGCTACACCAAAAAGTATGATTAATACAACAGGTATTGTCCTTAAATATTTTTGTGACCCTCATTTTTTTCTTGTTTGTTTTTTGTTTTGTTACTTTTAGTGGTGTTTTGTTTTTTTAATCATCTTTTTTGTTACTGTTTTTGTACTTCTGAAATAAACACCTGGAAAGATTAAATCTTGGCCTTTATTAAGAGCCAGCATTTTCTCTTGGTGTATGTTTATAATCTTTGATAGTGCACACTGGACTTGCACAGCCTTAAGTAAGTGAATAAATAGCCTTAATACTGTCTTATAAGCATAGTTTAGAACTGAAATGAGCTAACTTCTCCAGTGCTCTGCAGTAGAGTATGGGTATATGATATATACCAATTAATCCCTCCTTATGCGTCAAAGAAAATAAAGACAACTAGCTACTTAAAAAATATATCATAGATTGTGGAGGGTTAATATTTTGGGTAATTACTATTTGTCAACGAAAATTATGCCATGATTTTTGGAAGGTCTTTCAGTAAGAACCTACCTAATTTAACTGTAGTCATGTCTTATCAGTAGTTGTTTATTGTGACCTACAGAAGGAAGACAAGACCTTCTTTTTTTAATTCTTTATAATAATAATAATGGGATTGTCTGTCATGAGGGAGCCTGTTGACCACGGAGACTGTGGTTTCCACTCAGAAATGGATCCTTACTGAGAGCACCTGATGTTTACTTAAACTCCTTTGAAATGTCTGGCTATGGTCTGTTTTCTTTCTAAACTAAGCAAAAGCACTTGAGGGAAGAGCTCTCTTCAAGGATATCACAACTTCAGTCAAGGGTTGAGAAAGTGAAAATCTCCCTGGGATTGCAGAAAATGGAGGGGGAAGCTTTTGGCATCCTTCTGCTTCATGGAATAATATGAAGACACACTCATTTTTTTTTCTTTCCTTTTGCAGATTACCTTTAATACCTGGTAATAGAACTTTGGTTTTTCTAAGGATAAAAAAAAAAAATCTTAAAATCTAATTATCCTGAGGCAGATGGGAGGAATGAATGCTCTGAATAATGTTATCACTTCTGTGAACAGTTCCATTTGTGTAGCCACTTCTGTTAATCTTGAATGGATTTTCTTTTAGGTACTCTTATGTCATGCAAAAAATATCCTACATTGGAAACCTTGTTTTCCAAACGATACTGAATAGTATAAGCTTTTCAGTCTTCTCACTGATTAAAGATCTGAACTCTTTTGGCTGGAATGTAGTAGCTCTTCTTTGTAAGTAATTGCATTTGAAAATCAGTCATTTCCCCAATACTGTTCTTAGTAGAGGACAGTATTGCAGATACCATGGTACACTCACTGTGGATTAAAGGCTGCTTTTTTTTTTTAGTAGATCTTATAACATCTTTTTTTTTTTTTTTAATGCAACTGTTTTTGTCTCCTAGTCTATGGATTAGCTTGATTAAAGGAAAAATATTGATTCAATGGAATTTCAGCAAGTCTCAGATTTAATTAGAACTATATGCATACTTTAGTAAAGCCTTTTATGCCTGAATTCATCTGAATGAGCTTTATTGACAAATTCTCTTAAGAAATAGTTTGAAAAGTCCTTCCCCTCCAACCTTTTTTAAAGATTTGAATTTTATATCAACATTTTAGAAATGCTAAACACATTAATGACAGTAAAAAAAAGTAGTATCACGTTGAAAACATGTAAATATCTATTAGATTAAAATGCCTTTTTTGCAATTTTTCATTAAGCTGTGCCTACAGTAGTTAAAACAGTGATCATGTATGTCAGTTTTTCAGATATATACATGAAGTATCCAGATACTTTCTGGTTTATATATTTGTAGTCTGTGAAATTATCTATGTTATTAATGATTTTGAAGGAGTGTATAGAATTTCATTGAACAGCACTTTTTTTTTTTCCCGCCTGTGGTAAAAAAGAAACAGTATACAATTTTTTTAGAAACACTAGATGTCCCCCCAAACCTATTTACAGTTGTTTTTACAGTATGTCACAGATACTCTAGAAATACAGTTTTATCTTTGAGATATATTCTGTGCTGGACTTGTGCGAAAGGTGTTCTTTTTTTCAGTTATTCATGGATTGCAGTCGTTGTTTACATTCCATCTGCCATCACTGTCGTAGTCAATGTCACTGTCACGATGTAATGAGATGTATGTTCCTGAAGGCCTTTTAGTGCTTTGAATGTATCTTTTGGGAGATAGGTTTTCTTCCTTCATCTTTTTATGTAAGAAACTGGTTTTATAGGTTTTTAGATTGGAGTTCTGTAACTCATATCCTGATTCTCACTTCTGTGTTAATCCAGTAGTTCTAGGTCTGTTTGACCTTCTCTTCTGGGAGCCTAGCTGGTTAAACAGCTTAGCAACTGCATTTTTAGACAACAACCTTAATGAAGAAAATTTGACTTTGGAAGGAAAAGGGAAGCAGCAATAAAAATATTTTTTACCTATGTATATATGACTATAAAATGTAGATAATATAAATATGCAAATAACAAATTTGTAAATAATATACATATATAAATAATATAGATATATAAATTATATAAATAATACAAATATGTGCGCACGCACATGCACACACACACACACATATATGAAGTCTTAATCTTTTTTAAGCTACCCTATCGCTCGCTATGTTGCTGTGATTCCTAGGTTGGGAGAGATAGCCTACATTATATTTTTGTGTTTCCTTCTCAGTGTGTCTGGGTACATTTACAATTTTTATTTAGTCCAGGTCAGAACCCGCAGTGTAAGCCACAGTCCATCCCCGACTTGCATTATTAAAACAGGAGACTAAATCAGTTCCCAGTCTAAATCCTGAACCTCACCAGCTACTCCAGTGTCAGCAAGCCCAGCAAATCCTGCTGCATTTTGATACTGGTTTGAATGTAAGTTTTCTTAAATGAGCCTGTCAAAATTCTGATCTTTATCTTAATTCTTTTATCAGGAAATATTATTTAAAGGCAAAAACAAAAAAACCAAACAAAACCCCAAAACACCCCTGCTGCCAGAGAATTTTTCACCATTATCAGCATTTGACCTCTACTTCACTGCCAACTGGCTGCTTAAGTAGTTAAGAAACGATAAATGCGTTGTAGAGCTTTGCAGGAAACTGAAAAATAATATATATACCCGTGTAATGCAAAGGACAGTGATATATCAACTGCTAAAACTGACCGGCAAAAGGGAGTTACCGGTCACCCTTTAGAAGAACTGGCAGAATAACGCCGTTGATCTCTACACCGGGGTTCTCCACCCCTCGTCGCTGTCGTGGATAAAACTTGCCTGTCGCCCTCCTCGCTGGTAGCGCTGCCGTCCCGTGGGCTTCCAATTCCGACTACGAGGCTGCTGGTTGCCACCCCTCCCGCAGCGATGTGCTTGTGGGGGGAACAGGGGGAGCATTTATCACGGGGCTCGCCGCTCTGAGCCTTCGCTGGTTTCCTTCAGAGAGGCTGAACTCGCCGTGCCATTTCAGCAACCATGATCGATTGGCATTTGGAGTCTAAGTTTAGCCCTTAGCTCTCACCCGGATCACATAAAGTATAAATGTATGCTCTGTCTGCATCTTTTCTCCGGGCAGCTGTTCACAAGCCATTGAAATGATATCCCCACCGCCCTCCCTACTTTTAAGATCTAAAAATTCTCCTTGACTTGAGGAAAGCAACAGAAAAAGTAAAATTAGAGTCTTAATACTCCTCAGACACTAGTTTCCACCCTACTTCCTGAAGGACTATACATTTTCTATCTTCTCTGTCATTTTTTTGATTTGCATTTTATTTTCTGCCTGTAGTTGCAAGTGGGCAGCCAAGAAGTGTGTGTGCGCATATATATATATTTAAAAAAAAAAGTTGAAATTCTATTCTCCTCTCAAGCTCATCTTAAGTATACCTTTATTTTAGAAAGATCTTGCTTTACAGGATGATGTAAAAATGTTTTCATCTTTGGAATATAATTTGGGAATAATGAAAATGAGGTAAGGATTTATTTTGCCTGATTTTCAATAGCTTTTTAAGCTTATTATTGTTGTACTAGCCAAATAAGGTATTAATTTATATGATAATCATATGGAATGGTTTTAATTGTTTTGGCATAAGTAGCATTATTTCCTTACTTAAAAGTAGGCGAATGAGACAAGGACTATATTAAAAGTCTCTAAAAGCTATGTTTCTTCAGACTGAATTAAGACCTGTATCTTTTGGGGGACAGGTGCAGTAGACTCAGGATCTTCTTCTTCCTCTTCGTCATCCAGCTTTGTGAATGGTGCTACCAGCAAAAATCTCCCAGCTGTCCAAACTGTTGCTCCAATGCCAGAGGATTCAGCTGAAAACATGAGGTACACAAGTTCTACCTTTTAAATGAATTATAATTTCTCCTCCCACAACAACTTCGTACATACAAAATAGTATAAAAAGAAGAAAATACACAAATATCTTTCAGCTTATTTAATATGCATTATTGTAGTTATTAACGTAGTACAATATGTATTTATATACTTTTTCAGTACTAAAAATGTATACACTAAAATAACACTCCACTGAAAAGTCTAACTTCTAAGAACTATGCCAGGTACTAGAACTTCATTAAAAGTAATTTTTTAGTTGACTGGCTTTTTACATTGCTCCGTAATGATAGTAAGAATTGGAGTGCAGGCAATGGAGCACTAGCAAGTGGAAAGAGAGACACAACCTCTTCTGAGCAAACAAAAGCCCTATTTAAACTGGAGAGGATGAAACCAGACTTGTATTCGTGCAGCTGACTAAATGGTGCACCAGATCTGAGCTGGTGTTGCAAGAGAGACATGCCATGGGATGGCTAATAGCCCTCTTACGCTGACCAGCAGCCAGGAAAATGCCCTCTGAAATTCCTATTAAATATCTTTCTATAAGAGGTTACTATTTCGTAAAGGTGTTCAGTTCTGCTGCAGCACGCTTCAAAGACAAATTTTTGACCTCTTCAAGGCGCACACATGTCTGCCCTTAAAACCTGACACAGGTACACTAGGGAGTTGCCAAGTGTCCCTTAGCTGGCTGGGCACGTCGAGGTACGGTTTTGAGAAGATCCGAGTGGAGACAGCAACCAAGCTCTCTGTTCATGAGTTTGCAATCTCATGAACAAGAGAATTTCATTCCATAATGAACTGGAAAGGAAAGAAACTTAAATCAAGGGCCCTAGGTAACCTGTAAAAAAAAGTATTGGTGCTTCAGTGATTTAGCACATAGTGCAAAAAATGCCTTTTTTTGCTGCTGTCTGGCAGGTGAGTGGTGCAGGTGGAATCACAGCAATGGGCACGGGCCCGGGCTGAACATGTGAGGGCTGTTTGCTCCACTCCACAAAGGTGCACATGACCAAGGAGAGAATGATCGTTTCTGTGGCGTTATTTATTGCTTGACGAGGCAAGCTAATGAAATCATAGTGTAATTAAACCACTCTTTTTGCTTTCTGTCTTCTTCATATGTTGGGACAGTGCTTCACTGAGAGTGAAATCTTTTTTAGAATTCAGGTTCTGAAGTATATTAAAATTAAACTGGATCACTAATCAGTTTATTTTTCAATTATTTTAACCAATGCAATGTTCTTGTTTTTTTCACAAGCATTTTGGAAGTTTTTGTCTGGAGTCAAAGAAAAACTTCAGTCGCAAAATCTAGGTTTCAAATTTTTAAGTCAGAATTTGAACTCAGAAGTAGTTGTACTCCGAGTAGTAACTGAAGTTAGCGACTGAAAAGACTTAAGTGGAACACAATATCAAAAATGCAGATAACTTAAAATCTAATCAACCCAAGAAGTGTCTTTTGGGCTTCTTTCCCTTTTCTCCAACCCCTACACCCCCCCTGAAACAACTAAAACTTTACTTTGATAATAGATAATTTTTTATTTTCTCACTTTGAATCCATTGTGCTTCAGCTTTTATAAGATTAAAAATCAGAGTTGTCTGTGGGGTCAGAGAGCATGAAGTGCAAGCTCACTTATCTAACTGAGCCTCCCCTTATAGCAGCTGCGTAGGAAAAGAGCTGCTTATGGCTGTAGACTGAGCAGAGGAGAGTGAGCAGGACAAGGGTCTTGGACTTTTAGACGTTTAATAGTCTTGATCTGGAGGTAGAAGTTTGGCCTGGAATGAGGCCAAAGGGAAGGTAGCATGCTTGGGACTGGGACAGTGCGTGTCCCCATCTCTGCACTTTCTCGTGGCCAATTCAGGCAGTAGGTAGTAAGAACCATCCGCAGGATTATTTGGTCTTTTTGCTCACAGTTTTGAAAGTATCTATTTTAATCTGTTGTTGCTACTGTGCTCTTTCAACCTTTCCTGTCCCAGTTTATCACCTTTATATATATATATAAAAATTATATATATTTCTATATAATACATGTATAATTTATTTTCTGGTGTGTGGTGCCTTTAATCTGCAAAATAACTAATCTTGAATTTGGAAGATGTTAAGAGTTTATTTGCCTTTGAATGTCCAGAAATGGAGAGGAAAAACCAAAATATTCATTCTTTACAAATAACCCTTAACATCTCTTAGTTAAATCATGAAAACTTATTACATTAATCTCTACAGGGAGCTCCATAATGATTGCAGGATGTGTTATAAGGTATAATAGATGTTAGAAACAGCTGTAGAGTCAGATCGGTCTCTCTCCTCTATGTGTGTGTGTACAGAAAAGGCAGTAGATGGGTCACCTGCTTCCCTGAAACATTTTGGGGGTCTCTGTGTATGGGTTTTTTTCTTAATTTTGCTTGTTCTTTTTGAAACTGAAGGACCAGAACTCCAGTCAGTTTTCAATACGTAAATGCACCAGGGATTTATATGAAGGAAAAAGACTTTTTTTTTCTTTTTTTTCTCTGTTTAAATATTAATTTCTGTCCTTTGATATGCATTTTTAAACAGTGCTAAACTTTGAGCTCACATTTTCACAGAATACTATTCCCAATTGCCCATGAATGGATCCATAACATACAAGATTCATCAACTATCCATTTGATAACGAGGTGTTTATTAATAGCTCATCCAAGCTGTTGATTAATAGCACATCCACACCTCCCACAGTACTTGATTCTTAAATAAAAATTGATCTTAATTTAAAAACTTTCGAACTTGAAATTTTTTCATTTGTATGTAAAGTTTTCAGAGTTAGATGAACTCTAAAATTAGGCTTTTAAAACAAATTTACACTGAAAGCATATTTTAAAACATGCTTTAGAGAAGTCTGGATTAATCTAGTAGGCTTTCTGTCTCTAGCAGCAAAAGCTTGGGGTAGATTCATGTTGCAAATTAAAAACTCTAAGCTAGTCGCCTGCATTTCAAGTATAGTCAATAGAGGTTTTAGCATAGTGAAATTCACTTCAACTAATCATCTAAAACAAAGGCTGGTATTATGAATCCATCCTTTAGAATATTAGAAAATCAGTATCTGAATTTGAAATGGGAAAGCAGCACACTGAAAGAAAACGAGCTATAGCAATTCAGTAAAATAATTTTAAGCTAATGAAGGAAAACTTCCAATGTGTTTATAATGTCAGCTCTCTTTTTAAATGTAGACATCTTCATGTGATCTGTATTTAAAAATCCAAATTTATTTAGTGTTTATAGATAGTAGATACAGTATAAAATTTAAATGTCAGTGTTCATTCTCTTAGACTCTGTCAATAAATGTAACTTCTTCCTATAATTGTGCTTTTAAATGCCAATAATATTTTGGTGCTGTAATTCAAGCACAAAGAAAACCCCTTCAGCCACCAGCAGTCTGAAAAAGAACAGGCAAAATTCTTGGTAGACCAGAATATGTATGTAATTACATTTCTATTTTTAAGTAATAGTTCACTTCTTTAAGATAACACAGCAGGTTTTTAATCTTAGCGTAAGAGTTTCAGAGGGCCCAAGTGTTATGCCCCGTCAAGTTTTAAAGGGGAGGAAGGTCTTAAGGGTTACAAACCTTAGCGTACTGCTGATGTTTGCTAGGTTTGTATCCTCAGACAAAGGAATATTATTTCTGGTATTTAAGAAGCAAAGAGAAGTCATAACACCTCTTCTCATTGTACAAGTAGAAATTAAGGAACACTCCATGCTTCAAAGAGTGTACAGTCTCAGCAGGCAGAGAAGTGTAAATGGAAAGGCAAAGTGATTTACCTGGGATCATGTTCCCTCAAAGTATGCCAGATGTTGTTATTTGAAAGCTTGTACAAAAAAGCAAGTTACTTGTGATTGCTTTGGGTGAGTAAAAACTTCTCTTTTCAAGCTTTCAAATGTATATAAAATGTTGAGAGGCATATAAGCCGAGAGAGGTGAAATAGACTTACACTTGAATATCTGACATTCTTCTTAGCACGTTTGAAAATGAGAATAAAAATTTTACTTGTTCTGGAGTACTCTGTAAATGCTGTAGAATTTATGAGGCTGACACACTGGTGACTCTGACATGATATTTGCATTTACTTAAAGCCATTTAAACACTCTAAAGTTTAATCAAATTATGATCATCCTCTTTTCTAAAGAAGCTTACAGCAACTTTTAAAAAAAAGGTATGATTTGACATCATTTAACTTCTATTGTTAAGCGTTCTTCCAATCATGGTCTCTGTTTTTCCACAGTATCACTGCAAAGCTTGAAAGAGCTTTAGAAAAGGTGGCCCCTCTCCTGCGAGAAATTTTTGTTGACTTTGCCCCTTTCCTGTCCCGAACATTGTTGGGCAGTCATGGACAAGAGCTCTTGATTGAAGGTACTGTTTCTGTTATAAAATCATGTTATTTTAGCTCTTAGTCATTTGATATGAACAATGTTTCATTTTCACAAGACTTTATATAATTCTTTTTGATAAATAATTAAATCAGTTGTTAATGTATTGTGATTTCACTTCCTCTCATTTAACTTAATTTAAAAAATTTAAAAGGGATAGCTTTTGTACCCCTTTTCTTCCCTAAGTGAGATGCTGTGTAAAGATACATCTTGTCATCTTGGAATGCAAAACCGTCTCTATAATTTGCTTTTTCCTCCTTAGAATAATTATATTTGTATAAGTCTTTCAGCCTGACTTTGAGAAACTAGTGAAAAATAGAATTAAAAGGTGTAATCAGTTCACATGGAAGAAAGTAAATTGAAGACCGTGCTCCAGCATTATTGATGCCTGTATCTAGATTTGGTAGGGACACTATTTACTCAGGTGGGTCAGTTGGATTCACACAGGCAGATAAAGAGTTGTCCCTAGAGCAGAATAAAAAGTGATGATTTTTTAAAGAAAAATAACTTTGAACACTTTTGAAGATTTTTTGGGGGGGGGTTAGGCAATGTCTTTACTACTTCATAGTTACATAATTTTGGGAAAATAATGAATCCTCATAAGTGAGGCAGTAAGTAATGCAGAAATTATGCAGAACATGCAAATGTGGCAAGCTCGTGCAGAAAGTAATGACTCGGTGCTAATGCAGTTAAAATGGCGATGGGGGAATTTGCACAAATGTGTACTGATCCCACATCATATATCCAGAGGAACATATTCAGTCAAGGAAACTTTTGCCTTCCAGAATTGTTCTTACACACAATATTTCTGTTTAAAGAGAGGTTTACAGTTGGACTCAATGATCTTAAAGGTCTTTTCCAACATAAACAATTCTATGATTCTATGAAAAAGTCTCATAAAGGCAAAGCTTATAACATGTGAAGGTCTACACAGAAAAACCACAGCTTTGTGTTCAAATTCCAAAACTCCTTCTATTATACATGTTTTTTATCTAAATATTAGTGTACAGTCTTTCTATGGTCTCAGTTATTATTCCCCACAACATTGGCCCTCTTTTATTCTTAATGCTGTAAATATTTCCACCTTGTAACTGAAATCTTGCAAATAGCCTTTCCCTTTTTTATCTAATTATTGTTTAATAATACTATTGTTTAATAATACCAAGGAATGGTACGGTAGCTTAGTAATTCTCAGAAGCTTCAGGGTTTTTGTAGTGTTTATTTAATAGCTATGAGCAAGTTGCCATTCTCACTCAATGACACCTGAAGTTAATGGTCCGAGATTCTCATTGAGAACATTGAGGTGGCTGTAAGATATTTGATGGATTCCATTCTTAAGTCTCTTATTTCAGTGAAGTTGATTGCAAAATCTGTAGTAGTGTCATCCTTTTCTGTTTGACAATTGATTAATTGCACTATAGTTTTTATACAATACAAATAAAATCATCTTGGTTTCGCCCAAGCACTTTTATAGATTAAAAACATTCTTCACTGGTGCTGTTCAGACTTCATCTTTTGGTCAGATTCGTGGTGTGAACAAGGCTCCAACAGTTCCCAGCATATGACAAAGACTGAAAAGCTAGAGGCCACAGGAACCTCATGATTATATGGCAGTGTGAGCTTATCTCATCGCCTGTGCAGATAGACACATGGTTTTGTTGGCTGTAGCATTCTTCCGATACCCACTTGGGCTGCTGTTCCAAATTTTGTCCCATCTATGACTCAGCCATCCAATTCAGTCTCAGGAATCATTGTTTACGAACCAAACACTGAGTTCCAAAATAAGTACTGTCCTTCACATCACATTTCCTTAATGTTGTGTCTAACCTTCTCTTCAATCGCTGTCTCATTTCTGATTTCTAAGAACTAGTCCTTTCTTCCCAATACTGAAATAGCAATTTGTCCAGAAAAACATCCAAACACAGCTTAGATTTTTACACTGCATGCCTCAGGACTTGAACTTCTGTTTGCTCCCTCTAAAATAGTTGGGCTTTTTTTCTTTTTAACAGAGAACTCAGCTGCTTTTATAGTCATTGTGTACTCCTCATCGTTTCTTTCTTCATTGCCTGTGTGAGACCCTTGATCTCAACTAAACTGAATTCTTGCCTAGTTAAGTTCCCTTTAAAAGGGAATTCTAAATTCTCTCCTAGTCCATTACCTGATTTACTTTGATAAATTCCCTGTCATTGTTTACTGAAAGCCAATGGTGGTCCTTGAAGTGCTTGAAAGGGCTCTCCATGTAATGACTCTGCGAAACAGAGGGTTTTAGTGGCGTGATTCAAGGTATGTGAGTACACAGAATTCCTGTGGGGCTTTGGTAATTTGAACTTGATTTTTACTGGCAAGCAGTAATTAGCTTGACAGTTTTATATGAAATAGTTTAATTTGTTGCTTTATGTGTAAAGGTTTCAGTTATAACAATTAAAAAGGAGCAAATAAACTTTATTTAATCAAGTCTGAAGGTGCTGTCTGTTTTTCAAATTGATTACCACAGAAGTATCTGTTGCAATCTATAAAGCGTGTCCTTTTCTTCTGATTATTCAAGCTTGAAACATAAAAATACCTTCCCTCTTCTTGCTGTCTTTCAAAAACTCCATATAGTGTGAAGCCTTTGCCCTATCAGATTTTGCTAAAATCTGAATACCTTCAGCCATCCTTGATGGTGTGTGCTTTTTTTCTGAAGCTCTCTCTATTGCTCTTGTGCATGTGTGTGTGTAAGAATTACTAAATCATTCCAGACTTGGTTAGAATACCCACAGGTTTGTAGCTGAGGTTTTGCATACTGAAGAGAGAGCACAAAGGAAAAGGGAACTGAAAAAAATTCATTATAATACTTCTAAAACAGGTTAATTATGCAAACTTTCTGGAATATCTGATGCTTTGAGATAGGTGTTGTTAATATGTATTTGGAAATGTGTATACACCTTAGTTATGATTTCACCTTTTTGTAGCAGTTGATCTCTCTCGAACTTTTGGTGAAAAAACTTGCAGTCATACCATGCCACCTCATTTTCCTTTAGCTTGTATCATCATTCTGTCCCATGGAAGACTGGCTAATTTATTCTTTGAGGAAATTATATTTAACATCTAAGTGGTGGCGTCTTAACTCTTGAGTGGAGTTGAAATGAACTGGCTGCAATCATCTGGTCAGTCTAGACCAAAAACTTGGACCACTCATGCTCAAAATAGTTAATTTTTCATGTTTGTTCATGTAAATTCCAAAATGTGACTGGTAGCAGAGGAGCTCTATCAAGTAGCAATCTGACATTGCAGAAGATATTTATTGGTAAAACACTTTGTCTGTTTACTTACTGGAATAGCACCCATTTTTGCCCCTTTTTCCACAACCAGTTCTTTCTTCAAAGATATCTTACCTTATTCCAAATATTTCAACTCGCCAGGGTAAGTGTCCTCCATGATAGATTAAAAAGGACTGATTTGTAATCGAGTGCAAATAGTTTCAGAGTGTACCAAAACCAGCCCAACGCTACTGTGGTTCATCAACTGAGGTTCTTTCAATGCCTCAGAGAACAGAAGTTGCAAAGGTTAAAATTGTCCATATAGCATCTAATTGGAAACAAACATGCAATATGGGTAGGTCACATATTTAAGCTTAGCAATGCTCATTGTGGAGTTCCATTTAACACTTGCACAGATATGTTTTCACTAACTCTAGTTTCCATATGGTCTGCAAATCCCCTCCATGTAAGGCACATGACAACATTCTAGCTTTTAGGTGAAAATGTTACAGGCAAGTGTAATCTGATCTGTGTCCAAAAGAAAAGTTATATCCTCTTTTTGTCAAGCACAGATGGGTAAAAGTATTTTCACTACAGCTATTCTTGGAGTGTCCTGAACTGTTACAATAGGTCCAAGATCAAAACATAGTCACGTACAATGCTTTCCCTTCTCTTTAGTGAGATACCAAACAAACGTTACCAATGCTTTTCATTTTCCTCTATCATTACCTGGGTGGAAAGTCAGCCAGGTAGCCCTTCTCCAAAAGAGCTCTTAGGAATTCTTTGGCATACTTTTGATATATTTCTGATACACAATTCAAATCAGATGAAACAGAAAACGTTTTCATGCTGATATGAGCAGAATCTGTTTCTCCTCATTAACTCACCACATGGCCCTATGAAAATATTCAGCAGAAGTGGTGATGGACTAGTTCGGTATGGTATTTGACAGGAGGCTTCTTGAAACAATTGAAAAATTGCCCAAAACATTCCTTTGGAAACCACAGATAGAACCTGGGTGCTAAATGACACTACTTTAAAAGCTCCCAAAGACCATAAGTGTGGCATCACTGTGGCATCTACCAATGGTGGCACAATTTGTTTCTGATTTCCTCAAACAATACCGAGTTTTTTATTAGGAAGAACAGGGTAACCATTTTGCTGAGGCACTGTAGAAGTATGGAAATCCCTTAGATTTCCAGAAAGTACTTTTTTGGTACTTAACATGGTCCTTGGCTTTCTCTTAGAAACTTTTCAGAACCTTTGTATTATTTTTGTGCTCAGGAGCACAGATGCTATAAAGCAGAGAGATTGCATGCTTTTGTGGAACTTTATTTTCCTGTCCATATTGTTCTCTCATTCTTTTATCTCACTTTGCCACATCCGAAATATTTTTGTTTGTGTGTCCAGGCATGTTTTCTTTCAACTAATCAGACTTTTGGTAATTCCTTACCAGTCTGTAGCACAGCATGTAGCCAATATTCTGAACAAAATAAATAAATGAATTAATATTAGCAAGTAAAAGAGAAAGGGAATAAAAAATAGTGTTATGATTTTAAAATTCACATTAACTGGAATTAACAGCACATAAGTAAAACCTGAAGCTATTCATAGTGCTGAAATTTCTAGGAGCCGCTTTTTGATCCTACTTTGATATTTTTATTAACAGTTTTAATTACGGTGCAGAATTGTTCCTGGCAAAGCTAACTGCTTAGACAGAGATACGCAAAATGAGAAGCAAAGGTGTTCCACTGGAGAGATATGTTGAATCATTTTGCAGAATAACTGAAGCTCAAGAAAAAGCCAAATTTGAACACAGCCAAATGCTGACCCTAATCTCTAGGAACAAATAATATAGACTATACCTAGAGGGTAGGAGATGAGGGACGAAGCCACTCAAAGAATGTAGAGATTGTTATAATTAGCATACTCTGGGCTCTCTTAGCTCAGTGCTGAGGCAACAATGACTCGTCCAATGACAAGTCCAAAATGATGACTTGGATGCTGAGGAAGAATAGATGAGGAGATGATTTAATTTCTGTGCACAACTTCAGTAAAATTCCTACCATCTGGTTCTATAGTCAGCACTTCAAGAATATTACACACACACTGCAGAGGGAACAAAAGAGCGGGGCACAGGAGTGATTGATGGATGGGAGATAAACTCCATGCGGTACAATGTAAGGAGCTTGTTTTGTTCAATGTACCAAAGAAAAGAGATAAAAAGAAGTTAGATACTACAGGATGTCTTAGCCTTTCTACCAACAGAATGCCTAGTGAGGATAGATAACATCGGAAAACATATTACTTGTAGTCTTTATGACTGTTTTAAACATTCTTTATAAATATAGTCTTCAATCCAGCTTCTCAGGAGGAAAAATGTCACATCCTTGCTGAATGGTATTGGAGCATCTTTGTGGCTTTGGAGCCTGTGAATCCCTATTTCCTCTGTGCCATACCCTGCAAGGAATGATAGTCTGCATTAACTTAATTTGCTCTAACATTGCCATCACTGCATTTGTTCACATGATCATAGAGAGATGTACTTCAGTGTCAGCTAGCCCCTGGCAGGGATCAGTAAAAAAAAAATGTTTTTAACTTGCTCTGCAGTTGAACTGCATCTCAACTGCAGATGCAGATGCAGTTGAGAATATATCATCTTCCCTTGAGGCTTCAAAAATGGTCAGTGTTCAAGTCACTGTATGAAATAAGCCCTTCTTCTGATGTTTTGTGTGTGTGTATATATATATAAAACCTGATTTTTATTTTTTATTTAAGAAGTTCTTTAATCATTATCTTGAAGCTCATTTTAGTATGAGACATTTTCTCCTTCCTCTGCATGGTGAAGTTTTGCTATTCAGACAAGCCTTATATAAGGCTCATGCCAGCTATAGTTTGGTCTCAGACTTCAGGGAGCCCTTGCAAGTGCATGAATGCATAGCCATACATATATTTTAATGCGATTTCTTGAGGGTATGAGATTTACGTGAGCACACTGGGTGAGGAGGATCAGCCTTTTACTCCCTTGATAACTTTTCAATGTGTTGGCCAGTTTCAGCCAGTTTAACAGGAGATGCTTAAAACACGCATTTTTTTACACAATATTCACAAATATAGATGTTTGTTTAAAGAAAAGATCCCCTATAATGTCTTGGCTGAGGCAGTAGTTACATGTGTATTTCTTAATCAGCTTCAGTGTTTGCTCTGCACTGTCATTTGGGGTGTGCCATCATCATGTAGTGAATAAATGGAAAACTAAAAAGTAACTCAAAAAAGTCTCATTTGCAGCTGTGCAATATACTGTGTTGGTACAACACTATGGGTATGGCAGTGTAAGGAACAGGAAAGCAATTGATAAAGCAGGACTGAGAGAGAAAGCAGTAGGAACTCAACCCTATTAGACATCAGAGAATCCTGTTAGGAATCAAGGTGAATGTTAAGAATGTTTCTGTGGGGAGGTCAGGCCAGCATCATTTGCAGTGTGTGTCTCACTGGACGTGATCACTCTGGTCAGTCAGGGTCAGGAATCTTACAGATTGTTTGGATGGTACTGGGGCAGGAACTCTGGACTGGTTTTCAAGGCTAAGGAGTTCATAAACCAGTTGTTCTCTGCCATGCTACCTCCCACTCCTTTCGTGCCAAGTGCCCTAGGTGTCTCCGTTACATTCTTCTATGTCTAGTAAAAGGTGATGCTGCAGGCTTAGCACAATGCAGTTAAAGCCAGTGAATTACCTGAGCCAATCCTCTGGATGACAGATTTCCTCAATTTGTGGTAGTAGGATTCCTGTTCTTAGATTTCTTTTTATCTTTCACTGTAAACACTTGCAGAAAGATCCCAGTGAAATCAGACTACTGTCCCAAACCAACCCCTGTTTAGGTAATGAGGTTGGAACAATAATGAGTTACAGATAACGCTTTTCTTCAGTGAGTTTAAAAATGTTCATCATCACTAACAATACATTGAATAACTTTATATTGTTGCAAGCTTTAAGTGTTGATTTGCACTGTGAGGATGGTTTTTTATGTATTTTCCTTTTTTACTTTATGAATTTCTGCAAGTAATTTGTAAGACTTGGTTTTTACCATGAAGAATACAATAGGTAATTTTATGGGCATGAAAAAAAACCCTTGAAATCCTCCAATGGATATAATTTAAAATGCTGATGATGATTGAAATCCTGCCTGCACATGTTGTAATCCCTTCATAAACGGGAAAAAAAAAAGTTCATGAATTTCAATCTGCTATTTATAGGCTTATAAGAAATTTGTTGTAAGAAATTCTCTATCTATGATTAGCTCTTAGTGTCTTACTGAAAGGCTCCACAGTATGCTCATGTTTCTGCAAACACTTTGAGACTGAAACTGTTTCCTACTAAAACCCGCCGATGAGTCAGAGACACATGGAGACAGAAGGCAACACCAGTTTTCCAGAAGTCTGTGTGTAGGAACAAAGAAATGATGAAAGGTTGAATGGCTATTCAAATCTGCCTATTTATTTACACGTACTCCAGCAGAGTAGAGGTTCAAAGCTTTGCAACTTCCACGTTGTTTTTCGGAATGTGCTACTATTGACAAGACAGATCCCGATTCTGGCATTCAGAGGAGGAGCTGAAGAGCAGGTGCCACAGCAGAAGTGTCTGTGATTTATCCACAGTGAAATCTTCAAACTATAATGACCCCACACCAGTTACAGAACATTTTTCTTTCATATAATATTCCTGTATGATGCCTTTAAAGGGATATCATTACAAACACCAGAAAGTGAAGAGGATATACATTCATTTGATTTTGAAGATTTAACTCTTGAATTACTGAAGTTCCTGTGCGCAGAAGTATGTTCTGAACAGATGTTTAACATGGCAGGAAACATTATAGATCAGAGATCCAGAGAGCAACTAGGAAATGCATAGCATCTGGCACCTTTTTGAAAGTAAACCTGCCAATAATTAATTAGACATATGAGCCACTCTATCCCTGTCTAATGAATTGGACACTTACTAAGATGTATTAGACTATGTAACAGAGGTTAACTGCTCATGCCCTCTCCTTTGTCTTTGGCTTGTGTGGCCCCAGCGTAACTTAAGGGTAGAAATTGTTGTTGGCCCTCAGATTATATGTCCTTGAGTATATTGTGTTACATTAATTAATAATCAAGACACCTGTACACTCCAAAATGTATGGAGTAGGCAGAAATTGGGGTGGTTCTGTTGCTTTGCCAATGGAGAAAAAAGGACTGAAAATGGGAGACTAATTGTAAAGTGGAGAATCAACTACATATATTCAGCAGAAGGGGTTAAGAGAGTGCAGCAGTAAAAAAAAATAAATACATGCCCTCAGGAAAACAAAAGCTGGTAGATGTAAAGTAGTCAGGTTTGCTGAAAAGAAGCTCTGAAAGTTATTCTTGAAAATACAGAAGCCACTAGATGTTTGAAGTTACTAAATTACTGTTGAAAGTGCTACTATAAAAATTACGTTATTAGAAACCAAACAATACCGACTGCTGTTCTTTTAAAGCGCATTAAAAAAATACACAAATTACTGGAGTCTCTAAAAAGCAAGGAAAGGAGTTTGTGGTCTTCAAGTCCCACTTAACCTCCAGCAGTATTGGGCACTTTCTCACAACTTTCTTTTTCAAGCTAGTAGCCTGTATTCCAGCTGCAATCTGTAAGGCCTAGAAAGGACTGGTCTTTTTGCCTTAAAACTCTAGAATAATACCCTCCCCGATGACTTCATACTCCTTCTTTGTCCTAATACCATCCAGGTCTGATATCCCTCTGTCTTCCTTCTTGTTCTAACTTTCAGCTTTCATGGAAAACAATTTTCTTTTTTTTCTTTTTTTTTTTTTTATGAAAGTTTGCCTCCTACTATGGAAAGAGTGGCAGGAGATCTATTTAATGTTATTTCAAGGAAATAATTTTTAAAAGATTCTTACAAAAGTTCTTAACATGTACAGGCGCTACTGTACCACAGCCTGTAGGTGGACTCATCCTATCAGGTATACAGCAGTGCTGCATGCTAACACTGGACTAAGTTGTACAATTTTTTTTTTAGAACAGCCACCTTTTTCCCCCCTATTATTTTCTCCTCTACTGTCCAGGTCCAAAGAAAAACGAGGTGGTATGCCAAAAAGGTATTCAGTATCTACAGGATGTTCCTGCTGCGACTGAAGCTCCCCACAGGCAGAGGTTCTCTGGTTCTTATTCCACTTAATTCATCATTCAGAACTCAGCAGGGGACTCTGCCTGATTTTGGACTTGAAACAGTTAGGCTGGTATTTGCCCCACCCTTTGTCCTCTAAAGGCTTAAGAATTGAATCAATCTACTTTATTATCCTGGCAGCATTTTCCAGAGAACTACCTAACTCTGATAAGCTGTAGGGTGCAAATAACATCTCTGTATCAGATTTTGCCCTGAAAGATGTATTTCTCCTGAGGCATAGTCTAATAATCCTTTTCCATGTAGCCTGAGCTCTATGTCCAGGTTCCTTACAAAACTAATCTCATTAGGGCTGGTCACAGTTTCTCCTGTATTCCTTAACTCTGTGTCTACTTATCACCTGCTCTTATGACCCAGGACTGAAACCTTTCAATCAGTGACCAAGTTTACAAAAGTCTCTTACTTATCCTGATGATCTACAGTTCGTCCTGTTGGATAGGGATGTGCTTGTTTCCATGCCTTCAAGGCATAAACAAAGAATATTCCACAAAAACTCTTGAATCAATTAACTTGAGAAACTACTACACTTGAATCTTAAAAATATACCTCTTCAATAGAGCCCTTTCTTTTTGATAGAAGAAAATGTTAACTATAGTATAAACATTAATGAACCATCAAGCTTGATTTATCTAGATGTTAACAGACTCCTTACAGACCTGGGATTATTTTTGCAAGGACTAAGAAAATATCTTTACTGTGTTCAGTGTAACTTTATGTTAAAATTTACCTCCCCCCCCAAAAAACCAAACCTGCTAAACATATATTGTCTTACATCATGTCTTATTTTTGTCTGTTGGTATGTGGATTTCATGATCCAATTTTTTTATACTAATAGTGATGTTGTCTGTAGAGATTTTCTTGCAGTGGGAAACCCTCACGCTGAAAGAACTTGTCAGACAACAGAGACAGTTGTGATATGTCAAATTAAGATGGCAAAGTGATGTCAAAGCAGGTCTAGGGAGAGCCCATAACAATGTTACTGTCAAGTAAATAAACAAAACTGAAACACAAGAAATACAAGTTATTTCAAGAGATCTATGACTGTGGTATGGTTCTGTGTTTTGAGACACACTGTTTCAGAATGATTACCATTTGTCAGCAGGGCTTCAGGATAGGAGCAAGATCTGATGGCTGCCAGCTAAGGTCAGCAAAGTTCAGCATGGAAATGGAGGTTTTTGTTTTTTTTTTTCCTTGTTATCAAATTCTCAGGAAACCATTACCATCTAAACAAAATACTAGTTCACCAACAGTTTGCTCAACTAGATATAAAAATTAGCTGGTGGGTGATGCTACTCAGAAGATAACACCTGGTTAAAATAATGGTCATCTTGGCCTTTGAAATTTAGGAAGCTGCATGAGTTCTGTGAGGTTTTGTTGTACTTCCTATTTGTAGCTGCACTGGTTCACTCACTGATCTCCCAGTACGGCCCCAAGGTTGCCACAGAGAAGAAATGTAAGGAAGTACGGAGGACCAGTAAAGAGTAAGTGGTTTTGCTGCTGTGCAGCTTATCCTTTCCTCACCTTCCTTCTTTGTCATTCACCATACACACATCCCAGTTGTGTCCTGCCATGGTGATAATATTCCCCCTAGTAATAGGAAAGAATGTAACAAAGAACTAGAAGGTAGTAGCTGAAAGACAGAAACAAAAGGCAACTCCTACGTTTGAAAAAAAAGAGGAGAGAAGCAAAAAAAGAATAAATAAGCACAGAAAACAGAGCATCAAATAGGAATGAGTTACAGACTGAAGCTAAGGAAAAGTTGATAAATTTCAGGAAAAAATAAAACCTCATACCTAAGGGAAAAATAACATTGAATAATGCATTTTCAGGGAAAGCATGATACTCTAGATATGTCATTTGGGATCATACTTATGATCCATCTTGTCCAGGATGTCACTTTTGACAGCGTTAGATAGAATTAGAAAAGGTTCTTGAGATGAAGAGAAAACATCATAGGTGTAGTGAAGGTATAAACAACTGCTTGTGTTAGTGAGTGAAATTAATGTTCTGATTTCTGCATGTATACTTCTTTGAAAATAATTCACTGTTAAGGTTGTTCTTCTGAAATGTATTATTTCCTGTAACACTGACTTGAGAGGAGCTGAAGGACTGAGGAAAAAAAAGAAAGGAGGGGTAGATGTTTCTTCATTTAAATAAGAAAATTGTGAAGGATCAGTAGAACATAAAATCTCAGAATAGTTGTCTTTTCCCAGATGTATTGAATATGCGGCAACTTCTTTGGTATCGGTTGTTTTCATTTAGTAATTTTTCTACAAATTTAATCACAAAAATAGCAACTTGATCAGGAAAGGAATGGCATCTTGAGAAAATATAACATGACAAAACTTGGAAAAGCTTTTAACTTTCACATTTTAAATTAATTCTTAAATGGCTTTTTCCATTAATTTTTCTCTTACTCCATCCACTGAAATAAAATATCCAGGGCAGCAGCTGTGGCAGAAATTTAGCTACAACTTTGATCCACTGATTTGAGTAATATCATAGGATAAAGGGGGAAATCAGAAGACTTTCAGGATCATATTTTAATTTTCACAGTGGACTGTTGGGTGTTTGGAAAAGAATTGGAATGGTTTTCATTGAGATGCTTTCTAGATAAATAAGAGGTTTAGATTTTCCAGAATGTCTAAGTGTAGTTTATCTTTTAGCTCTTCTAGGGTTCCACCAAAATAAAATGTTTATAAGTTACTCAAGTCTACCTGGAACTGAAGTAGACTTCAGCAGAAAAGCAATAGTTCAATTTTATAGACATTTTCAAGATTAGAGGTGTTTTAATTCAGTCAGCTGCAATGCAGTGTGATCACTGGTTTCGTTGTTTTGACCCATTGTCTAGAAGTGGACTTTAGAAGAGAAGGAAACACATTTTGTTTCCAAATCAAATTCTAGTATATAATAAGTATCATATTGTTCAAAAAAAATTCTGCTTCACTTAAATTTGACAGGGAATTGTTTTCTCATAATTAACATTTGTGTTGTATTCTTTTATATGAAAAGAATTATTTTGTGTTATTAATGCTAATCAGAACAATTTTTCAATTGATACAGGATAGTTCGATATAAATTTTAGATCTTTCTTGGTATAGCAATTAGATAAGCATATTAGTTTGCTACATCACAACAGATATTTGAAAAGAGATCCATCCAAAGAGATACTGTTTTAAGAGAAGGACAGAGAAACACAAATGCATGTATTGAGTAAATCCCAATGGAGTGTTGGCCAAGGCAAAAAATTACCACAGGTGCTAAATGGAAGACTGGATCAGTTTTGAAAATATTCAGTGAGATAGATATTAAACTGAACAGTGGTAGGGGATTTTATTTTATAGATTAAGTGATCTCCTTCTCATTTTGTGCATCCCATTAACACTAATGGAAAATTGACAAAAATTCCATACGTTGGTATAAGGCTAGACTCTTCGGAGTAATGTGGCACCAGCATTAGTTTTGTCAATATCATTACAGCTCATGGGATCACAGTAGAAAAGTCTGTAATTTTAAAAAGTAAATCATGTATACCTTGTAATAAATCCCCTCTCTGTGGGTATGCTCTCAAGGGGTTTTGCCATTCTGTGATTCCATCTGGATATTTTATAGTCCTCATTTAGATTCCTTTATAGTAACTGTGGTGGTGAAGAAGTATAGGTTTTCTTACTTTAATAAAATAATTCAAGAAACTGTTACATAACATCCTTATTCTTTTGAATATTATCCTAGTATTAAGATCTGTTTTATTTTACAAATTTGCCTAAAAGGACAGAACCGTTTGAGTTGGGTTTGAACAGATTAAAATCTATTTTTTTATGTTGACCAATCAGTGTTTTTTCAAGGTGTTTATCTTAAGATGCGAGTTCTAAAGATTTCTGATAAAATTTTAAAGATATTTCATTTGATAAGCTGGATGATATCTTTCCTAGATTTTCAGGTACCAGATATAAAGAATATTGCATGTGTTGTGCAGTGTCCTTCACCATAACGAAAACATCCTGTGTTAGGTGTAACTGTCTCGATCAGTTACAAAGGCACTGAGTCAAATTCACATTCATCATGTTTTTCTGTGTCGCTCTTCTGCTCTGTAAAGGAGATCTACCCCTGCACAGGATGGTCTGGAGTACCGACACAGCTGTCCTTCATGGTCCCTAGAGCTGGTGGTAATGTTGCGTTCTGCCAGTCAAGGCTGCTGAAGGGAATTGTTAAATCCATAACCCTGACTTTCTTATTTTAGTGAGTTACATTCTTTGGAATAGTGTTTCCTTTCATCTAGTAAAAGTGAAGTTGTAATTATTTTGCAACATGGCTGTGATTTCCATCTGCAGACTTTCTGCAATTCCTGAATATTTGCCAGCCTTTGCTTTTCATAAATTAAGACCATTAGTGTAATTTAAATGTCTACAAAATATGTGACATATGTATGGTTCTAAAACCGCTTCTGAGTGTAATCTTGCAAAACGTTACATTCTGTTTAATACACATCTTGCTTTTTTTTGCCCTAATAATTGCTTTGCTTGGAATAAGAACACCCTGTCATTTCAGTTAATAATTTTACATACTTAGTAGTTACTTTTGAACTTTTCACCTGTCTTGATATTTTCCCTCCATACTATCTCTTTTCATATCTGTAGTGAACTCACGGGCAACTTGATAATTGATTAAAAACATCAAGTTGAATCTAGGTTTCTCTGAATGACAACGTATGGTAGAGAGGGAATAACATAGATTTAAACTATCCAATTGATTTTAATTAATGGTCAAAAAAGAAATCCTAAGTTTATTTCTTTTATTCTAAGTTGGGTTTAGAACAATATTTCAAGAAAACATTCACCAAAATATTTTGCTGGCAGAAGAAAGGCATTTTGCAAGAACAAATAAACTTAAAGCAAAACTCACATTTCCAACCGAAATATCACCATCACGTTTTTTCTAGTACTGTCACAGCCAAAACATGCTTTAGTTTCTGTCACCAGCATGAACTGTCCTTGAAACTTTGTTGTGCCATTCCTAACAAATCTTGAACAGAGTATAAAGGAACAGTCTACCAAAAATGAAGATACAATTGTGAATGGTAATTACCGGTGGAAAATTCCTACTCTGTCTCTTGGCACAGAAGTCAGTGAGGATTATGGGAAGAGATACCATGGTATGAGCTACCAGTAATTATAGTGAACAATTTGAAACAATACAGTTTTGTTTAAAGTACATGGAAGACTATATCAGTAGGAAATAGAAAGTAGCTGACCTTACAAAAATACAAGTTAAAAAGGAGAATTCTAGTATTTTCTGATTTTTTTTTTTGGTCTAGTTTTAGCACCTTATGCTCATTTCTAAGTACATTTTATGCACTTTTCATATGTCAATAAAATAATGCCTATAATAGCATGTCTTTATTTTGTCATAAGCATTTTTTTCTAGACAAAGCTCCTGTAGTTTTGATGACATGCTGTAAAGGAGTAATGAAGGCCAAGTTTTCTCTGTGAACTGGGTTAAATGTATTAAACTTTCTTCAGCTTTTTATTTAGCCATAACTGAGTGAAAGATTTCTGCAGGCTCTAAAGTATAGTTAATTGCATCTTTTTTTCTAAGTTGAACATAAGATAGAAAAACATTTAACTTTTGGGTTTGCTAATATTACAGTTGATTCCAGTTCCAATAAAGGTTTAAGTTGACACAAAGTAAAATCATTGAAAGAAAATGCAGGCAAATCTTGATAAAGACCAGATGAATTTGTGGTGGTATTCAGTTAGACCCATACACACATTGTATTAATAATAATAATAAAAAGAAGTTCAAAACCATGATCTTATTTCATAAGGATTTTTTTAAAATTGATTTTATCAGCCTACGTTATATTTCTTCAAAATAGAAATTCAGACTGACTAGTTCAGCATGGTGACTTCGATGATTTGAACCCATGACGTCATTAATGCCACAGGCATGACTAAAATAGTCTAGTTGAAATTAATCTTTTTTTAGACATTAATAAGTCAAGTGAAAAGAAATAATTAGCATATCTTTGGGCCAACAGAAGAACACTGAAAAAGAAGTCAAGTAAACCAGAGCATTTCAAGATAATTGCCAGGCATACATCATTTATTCCAGATTAGCTAAGGTCACGCATTTGATGCTCCCAGTTTTTGTATCCATATATGTGGTCATTGTTGCCATCAAATTGCTAAATTTTGATGGCTATATTTAATGGACTGAGAAGAGACCATGAAGAAAAGTACTAAGAACAGCAAATATAAAGAGCACGTACTCCATTCAGTTAAACAGTGACCTTTTTAACCTTGCTGTATGCAGGAAATATCCACTTGTATTTTAGTAATTACATTAGCTTCCTTAATGGCATTTGATACAGATGGTATAGGAAGAACTTATCTGCAGCTGAAGAATGCAGGCAACAGTTTTAGTTTGAATTGCGAATAGTTTTTCTCATTGGAGTTAAGGGGGTGGGGGGAGAACTGAAAATAGATTTGTGTGCTCTCAATCAGAGAAGCCATTATTTTTCAAAGTTTGTTATCATTTTTGTTTCTCATTATGTTAAATCTAATAAAATTTTGCACACTCTAAAACTCTCTGTCAAATCCTGAAAGATGGTAAAAAGCAAGAATAAATACAGTTGTGAGTGCATTTGGGACTTAGGAAATTGACCTTTATTCTGATTCATGCTACAAATTCTATTTTTGATTTTATGAAGATACCTCAACGAGTTTGTGTTTTCTGTGTGTAAAATGGGAGCAGAACATTTTCTTCCTCCTTTTTTATTTTTGTCTGTTAAAATATATACTGTCTGCTGAAAGAAATAATTTCAGTGTCTGTACCAGTCCAAAAGTGAGGCAATTCACACAAGTTGGACTTCCTAGGACAGAGGATCATGCAAATTTAAAAACCAAAAGAGTATTAAAATTATCTTTTTTCTAGTCTATGTAGGATAAGTTAAACACAACAGGGATGGTGATTCTTCCTTAACTTACTCCTACAGCTTTTGATTATGTGGGATCTTCATAAATGAGAGATTGCATTCGGACAGTTTCTCCTAATAGCCAGAAATGGATTTGTCCTCCATTAGGTCTGATCTGTTTTTATCATTCTCTACTATTGACTCCACAACAGCTCTGGCAGTAAACTCTGAAGATTAATTGTGTTTTGTGTAACAGGGAAAAAAATCTTTATTTATTTCAAATCTTAACTGCTTAATCAGAAACAAGCAAAAATGGGAAGAAGCACAAGGGACAAAAAATAGAGCCCTTGGCAGCTAGGAAGGAAGAAATGGAGAATATAATGGAGGGCACACACTTCCCCTCATGGGATTTGAGTGGAAGGAGTCCCTGAAGTGGGAGTAGGAGGCTGCTAAGCAAGAAGCTTAGATCGTGAAATGGTGGCCCTGCAGTGAATGTTTCACGTTTCTGTATTCTGTTTTACTTCAAGGAATACATGGTATAACTACTTAAAGGTGAATGGAAAGTATTTCTGTTTCTTTTTCTTTCTTCCTACCCATCAAGATGCATGGGAATCCCCATTTTCTGTCATGGTTACTCCTATTTTTGCTTATTTGTAACTAGAGTGCTGCACACTTCATTTCTGCTGTAGACTGAGCTCTCTGCAAAGGATATCCCTTGCACCCATCTTTGACACCATGGACTTCCTTTATGAGGCTTTCCGATCTCCCTCTGTATTTCCACATGTGCTACAGTCTCTAAGATAGTTATTTGTTTCTTTTTGACACAAAACCCAGCCTCTTGGAATGTGAAGTTTTGAATCCCACTGGTTATGAGAGGTGTTAATAGCTATTTTCAATGGGTTGTTTCATCAGCAGGCAATTACAGAACTGGTTACAACTACTGGGTGAGCTGATGCACTAACCAGATGTCAGTTCTGTATCCTCCTCTTTCTGAATTGCACCAAAATCAATCCAAGTCTCCTTTCCAATGCTAGAATGCTACATCCAAGCTTGCAGTTGATTAGATGTGATATCCAAAAATTACCAAGTGATGTCCAGGCAAATAGAGAAAAGACATCAATTTTAGGTCAGACGACCACTTTCCTCAAGCCCATAGAATCATCAGGCTATTGAAAAGTTAGATATAGTATATAAAAATCCTTATTATTGTAAATAGAAAATTTTGTGCTAAGGTAGTTATGACTTCCTTCAAACAGAGAGTCCTGTTTCATTAGGTATAGAGCATTTGTGTCATTAGGACTAGAACATCATTGTTACCGGGATGATAACCATGAGTACTTATCCTAGCTTTGTGCCATTTTAAGGATGTTTGGTTTGGTCCATGCTCCAAACTTTTTTCCATATTGTTTGACGCTACACAGTGGTGTAAGTATCACCGACTGCCTGTGAAAGTTCGGAACTTCTAATTTAATTAATTAAGCCAGGAAATACTCATTATGTGTTTCTCTTTTAAAGTGTACATTTTGCATCGAGTTTTCTCTTCTTTTGGGAAACCTGGTGAAGATACAAAGAAATTACTGCGGGTGCACAAACATTTGTTATGTAACTTAATTGATCTATTTTTCATAAGTGTGTATGATGCTTATTCTGGATAGATTTGTTCTTTTGATGTAAAATCAGAAGGTAAAGACATGTACAAATTTAGAAGACCATAGCGTGGGAATATGTTTCCAAGAGCATTATTTTGCCTTGATCATGCTTTAATACACCTGAGGTCTGATTTTGAAAGATGATAAGTGAGTGTGTGACAGGAAAGATTTTTTTTTTTAGTTTTACAGAATATGAGGTGGATTCATAATAAACCAGAGAACATTCCATGATAAAATATTTGATATGCCTGTGCTACCTGCATTGGCTTAACTGTAGAGTTCAGTCGTCTTTGTCAGCTTTCAAACAGTGGAGGTAGCCTGCAGGTGATAAGTATCCCATTAATCTTTCTGATCCTCCAGCACTTGAGCATGAGAATAGCTGATCAATTACAGCAATTGTCTCCCTAAATGAGCTTTGCACATCTGCCTCTTATTTCATTAGTTAACTGTCTGCCCATATATCTGATAGAATGGAATCCTAGTGGCTTCTTACAGCTTGTTCTGTGTTACTGTACAATAAGGATGGGGTTGTTAGCAAAATGGGCACAAAAGGGTATTTATCCTCTACCTGTAATAAATATACGTGCTATTGTGTAGGAGTGCTTTTGTCTCTAATCGCTGTTTGTAGAAACCTACTTAAAGCACATCAGTTTGCTTTTCAGGTTCCTATTGAGTCCTTAGTTGTAAGCTTTATAGTTGTGAATTTATCCTTTTTATAACACAACCAAAGTGTTTCCATGCCCTAAACCATCATATCAACGTCTATATCACTTTAGATAACAGAAGTGACCATATATAAAGTTAACGGTAGAAGTGTAATTTCCTCCTTGTCTCTTTACAATGCATCTTTAAAATACTTACATATGATATCCTTCTCTTGGAAAGTAAATTTGCATTTCCAAAGCTGCAAACAAGGATTTACAATAGTGGCAATGCAATGTTATTAGGTATTGATTATTTAAATTAAGTACAAAACAATGGATAACAGTTACGCTGCATAATTCAAGGTTTGTTTTAAGAAACACTGCCTACAAATTATGAGTTATAATTTCAATAAACATAAGATTTCACATGAATGCCTCTGTCATTAATACTCAAGGTTTCAATTACAGGAAAATCAATTACCAGATGAAAGTTAAAATAATTTCTAAGCAGAGGCCTTATTCTCTCCCTGTTAATATCTGATCAGTTTATTCTTAAGAATTTACAGGATTTAATGTTCAACGGTTGTTTTCTTATGTTTATCATATATTAAATTGCTTTGGATTATACAGATAGGTAGTTAGTTATTTATTTAGCTAAATAGTGAATTAAGCTAAATGCCAAAAAGACTTAATTAAAAAACATTCTATCCTGAACATGGTACAGATTATTCCAGGTAATTCTTTGATGCTTTCTCAAAATTTAAGTATGTTTGAATCTGAAATTCTCAGATAATTGTGCTTGAAACTTGTTTCAGTGAATTTGAGTGATAAAAAATATACATTACAGATGTTTTATGGAATTTCTGAAACCATGTAGCTATCATTAAATATCGCCAATCTTTTAAATTCATTTTTGACCATTTATTGCAGGTCTGGTTTGTATGAAGTCGAGTACTTCAGTGGTTGAACTTGTTATGCTGCTTTGTTCACAGGTAAGACATTCTCTGGTTTTAATTGTATTAGTTTCTTTGCATAGAGCTGGATTACTGCCAGCCTAAGAATAGTGTCTTGCTGTTTGTTTCATTCTTCCATTTCAGTATAAGAAAATACAAATTAATCTCTTCTGGTAGCATGTAAATTGTAGATTTTTTTTTTTAATACATTCCATAGTTTCTCTATATCCAGAGGATATACAATGTATATTTGCATTTGTTTTGTAATAGTGTGTGGATGCACATTATGTATTTTTTCTGTGTATTGAACTATCTTTCAAGCCAGTTCTTATTTAGAATACATAAATAGGATACTGTTGTCATAATTTTATGTTGAAATCTGTGTTTGGATTAGTAATTTTTTAAAACCTTACTTTGTGGTGACTTTATTACTTTTGATTTACATCACATAACTTACTGGATATTTTATGTAGCTGTCAGTATATAAAAAGCAGAGGAACATGGTTTAGGCAGTCCTCAAGAACTGGCAGAAGTGGAGTATTTCTATTTAAAAAATGCTGTGATTAATTATTGTTTCTTTAGCGTAGCAGTAATGGGGTTCTCAGAAATCTGAATCAATTAATATTTTGTGTTGCTTTCACAAGTAAAATACTCAAAACTAAAGTAATTCCTCATACTGTTTGGATTGTTTAGATCTCAATTTTAATTTTATTTGTTTTGACAGAAGTGTTGTTACTGGCTAATTTCATATATATAGCCTTTTACTTTGAACTGCCAGTAATAAGTTACCAACAAATATTTTAGGATTTTGTTCATTTTGTAAAATATAAGAAAAGTACGATGGCCTAACAGATCCAAATAACTTCACAAGTTTTTACACTTCTCTAAAGGCTTATTAACAGCATTTCATTTACCAAGTTCCCCACAGATTTATAATACCAGTTAAACTCAAACCAAGTCAGTATATAAAATGCCCAGGTTAACTTGTTATATTATTACCGAGGAGAATTACTTGTTTGTAGCTTTACTTGAGCATTCACATTGAGAACATGCACCAAAAATGTACTGAAAACAAATGAGTTTCTAGGGGTAATTGAAATGAAGATTGACTTTTGAGGAATCTGTCTGAAAATAATTAACAGTTACTATAGATTTGGGGGGAGGGGGTTCCAACTTACCTGCTGCTTGCCAGTCTGTAGGTTGCGTTTCTTCAAGCTTGTGTCATAAGGAAATCATTAAATCTTGTTTTCCTTTTTTTTTCCCCCTCTTCCTCTTTTTTCTTCCTCTTTTAGCCAGGGTAGATATTGGTTAGGGAAAAGTAAAAGAAAAATACATCCCTGGCAGGAATCCTCAGTGGGGTTTGAACTTCAAACCTTCTCCAGCAGGGCACTTGAAAAATTTGTTACCTAATGGTGAAGTCCTGGGTTCCAGGAAAATTCCAAAAGATCCATTAAGGCTTTTGAGCTCTATGTTCATGTCATGCAACTTTTTTTTTTCTTTTTTTTTTAGCAGCTTTTGAAACATTTTCTTGAGGGAAGGAATAACTTATAGTCCTTTCTTCCCTAGCCTCTGGTTTTACTGCAATTCTCAGGAATGAAGTGGAATGTAGCATTAGGGTCTAGTGTCTTTGATGGCCTCATCATCTAATCATAGGTTTAACATTACTCATTTGCTGGCTCCAGGAATTCCTGCCATTAAGGGCCCTAGAGATGAAACTTTGCCTCAAATATTGATTGAAAGGAAGAGAGAGAAATTTAAGCTCTTTCTGCAATGCTTTTTCTTTAGACATCCCAGTAAAGCTATGTAACAAATGCAGCTAAATCAATTTGTTATTTTTATGACTATTATACATGTTATTTATTATTTTAAAATATTTGACTATTTTAAAAATAAGATTTATTCTATACCTGAAATAATGTGAAGAGCCCAATCATTTTGCAGTTTTGAACATTTATTCATTTTCTTCAGTGTTTCCTTGGGAGAGCTATTTTCCATCTACCCAATTACCTTGGGAAATTGCAAGCTTTTAGTTTTTATACCCCATCTGATACTTCAGGGTTGTTTCCTTATCTTCTAAATAAGGAAGATTTTGTGTCCTGATGTCCATTTATTACTAAGTGCTTCAGGAGCTAATGCTGTAATGTTTGTTGGTGATGTTACATGTTTCTACAGGGGTTGGTCAAGAGGGGGCTGTAGTGGTGCAAATTGCATTCTCCTCCCCTCACCTTCCTAATTCCACAAGTATTGCTTCTGTAAATTGCATCGCCACAGAATATTGTATTTAATCCTATAGGTGTACTAAACAGTCAGGTCTGTACTGCTATTCATCTGCAGGAAAAAATTGTTATTGTTTTTCTATTTACATTTTAAAACAATTCGTCAAAAGAAAACACGAGGTAAATGCTATAAAAATACCAATACATAAAATAGCTAGAAGAAGAGAATGGCAGACATATATCGTAATCCAGCCTATAGATAACAGAATTTGGAATTAGGAGTTTAGGAGATGTTGCCCACAACAAATGAAGTTAACTCATCTTTATAAAAAAAAGAGTGTGACCTGAGCTTTTCCATATGATAAATTGAGTAATATGAACTGGAAAGACTATATAAAGTACTGCGGGTTTTTAGTAATCCTAATGTAACTGGGGCTTTTTTTCCTAACATGGGTAAATCCTTCATATTCAAATTGAATGACATTTTACAGATTATGTGGGGAAGTTTGAAACGTGTCACTCAAAAGATAGATGAAGATATTAAAAACCTTTGAAAAGTACAATTTTGTTTGCACAGAACAGGGTAACTTTAGACATTGAAAAGGAAAGGGAAATGCAAAGTTTGTTTTCCTTTCATTTGCTACAGCAAATTAGATGCTTTTATGCTCTTTATGTTGGAAATTCCATGTTAACGACTACAGATTAGCAAGGATGTCAGATTTTTTTTTTCTTATCTGAGCTCCTGAATAAAATCAACATTGCCAGCGGCTCACGTCCAAGGTATGGTCTAAATTTACATGAAATATCACATTACAAATGTCTGAAGGTACATGTCATGGATAATTCAGTTCATGTGGGCAGCTTTTTAGACTCTGAGGGATATGCAATCAAGCCTTTCCCCCAAAGGAATTTAGAGTTTCTGTGAAAAATACATTTTAAGTTTTAAAGGAACTCCTGTAGGGATAGTGCATCATTTGTGGGTTTGGGGAAGAACAAAAAGTTCTACTCTTTGTATTTTCAGACTCTCTCTCATGCTGTAACTTGCTTCCCTGCACCCATTTTATTTTTTCCTAGTATCACCTACTTCACTAGATTAAAATTTAGGTTAATTTGAAGGCTTTACTTTCTTTTTTTTCTTATATAAACCAAAAGCATAGATCCAAGGACTTGAAATGTACTTTTTCTAGATAGTTGATAATAAACATATAGTGATTTTTGCTTTTCATGAAAAAGGCATTTTCGTTTGGATTTAGTCTATTTTAACATAAAACGGATGAAGATGTGTTATGTTTGACAAGATCTGTACTTGATTAGCTGGTCTTTGTTCCCTCAGCCTAGTTGAGCATGTCACAGCTGTGTTGCTGTTGGAGTGGCAGATTTCTTCAATAAACTATATGATTTTTAAAAAAAATACATTAATTTTTGTAGTGTAGTTCCTTCTTACAACAGACATAGATTTCAATTACTTTTTTCTTACTCTTTTTTTTTTTTTTTCCCCCCTAGCCAAAACACTACAATGGTTTCTAATTACTTCCAGATCTTTCGCAAATTTTTCTCTTTGGGGATACAGCTTCTGCAGAAACTGAATGATGTTATCCCAAAGGAGTTTTATCTCATGCCACTTGTATTTTTCTGTATCTTATCTATGAACAGGGGAAATTTATTTTCTTAAACAGAAAATACTGCCGTAGTATTTAAGACATGTTGCTACTTGACCTGTTTAAAAACATAGCTATTACAATGGATAGATGATTACTTTAGGAAAAAAAAATCTTGTGTCATTCATGATTGTAGAATATATGTAGAATATGTGAGAAATTTCAGGACTTTGTAGTTTTCAATACATCATTCATTCTATTGATTTCCCCTCCCCCCATGTTGGAAGTTTGATCAAGATTGTAATTCAGGAGCCTCCAAAGGAAATATCAAAACTAGAATAAAAATAATCTGCTTCTGAGTCACTATGTTGAGGAAAAGGATTTCTTTTAGATGCTATCCCTTCTGCACAGGCCTTTATAAGAAAAACTGTATCAGGAGTGAGGAAAAGGATACACATAACCAAGAAAAGCTTTACTTAAAACTGGCAATTGAAACCTGTTAGGAGATTCTCAAATAAATGATAACACATAGTCCCTCTTATAACTAAGCTGTAAATACATAAATACAAAAATATAGAACTTAAAGTGCCTTAAATAAAGCAAACTATGCCAAGAGTGTATCCATAACTTGACAGACTCCAGTGTGTAGTTAATGGGTAAACTGAGCTTCAGCTAAGCCTTTCAAACATTGGTTAACAGTGTGAGCCTCATAAACAAGCTGTGTTTGTCCACATTGTCTTACCTATTAACCTGGAAACTTAGAAGCTGCTTGGGCTGAATCCAGTCTGTCTCTCCATATCACAGGCAGCCATTCCGTGCATACTTAATCAAAAAAGATCTGTGAAGGATCTGCTCCCATGCAGCACAGCCTGTAAAACACTTTCCAGCAGTTTGACACATGTAAAACTCGGTGGTTGTATACCATGCATATATACTATTGCCCTATACTATAGCAATGAAAACTAGAAGGTAGCAAAATGGGTGGGGGGGAAGGCGAAGGAGTGCATTGCCTGTTGTCCTAAGTGGCAAGAAAAAATTTGAAACATTATTAGGAAATTAATCCCACTCCAAGGAGAGGTGGAAAAAGAAACAAACAAACAAGAAAAACCCCAAAGCTATGCCTTACCGGTGCAAATTCAATGGAAATTCTCACTGAGAAAATCTGGTGATAGGTTTAGCTCTGAGAATATAGGAAGACCCATCAACCAGGCACTGAAGAGATTTCGGTATGCACTAGCACATCTAAATGTGCATTCTGGAACTGGCAGCTGCCCAACACAGAAACCAAGCCGAAAAGAAATCCTTTTCTGGTTCCTACAGCTGACCAGAAGAAACCCTGAAGTATGGGATACATATAATAGAAACACAATCCATCCTTCTTGATACTAAACATATTCTATTCAAGGCTTTCTGGAAAATTTTAAGTAGGAATTCTCCTGCTCTGCTGTACGGTGCCTTCGCATCAAGCACCATCTTCACAGGTATCTTACCAGGCTCTATCTTAAGACAGTTAGCTTTATTTCTGTACCACACTGTTTGTATATCTATTTTACATTTTAATTTTATACATTATTAGAAACCTTTTAATTTTCATTATTGATTTATTTGCAATATTTTTTATCTGTTTACTTTTGTTGCCAGTATTAGATTCAACTTTAATTATGCTTGTTGGTCCTTATTTATTCCCTCCAAAGGTATTCCTAGAGTTCTCATACTCCTTAATTTTTGTTTGATCAGTGATAGCTCCTTCAGAGTAACTGCGATAGTAGCACACTAACGGAAGTGTTTGCTATTTGTCTTTTTGACACCAACTACGGTAGGAAGGCTGAAGACAAGTTAAATAATGACTGCTTCTCTTAAATCTAAAGAACAATGAACCTGGACTTAATCTACTTAGGAAATTAAGTTTGATGTAACTTAAATGGTGAAATTAAGGTTGGTTATGCAAATTCCTATGGAGTTGTAATTTTTTAATCTTTCTTTCTCCTAATAATGAAACAAGTTGGATATTTTACCTTTGCCTGTGTTTTCCCATTTGTCCTGTTGGATTATCCACTGTCTCTGTATTTGTACCAGTGCATCTAGAAGGAAACAATGCTGCATATTGTATCACTGCAAAAGTCTGGATTAAGATTTGATGTAGAAGGGAAGGACGCATAGAAACACACCTGCAAACATACAGAAACTCATTGTTTCAATAATCCGTTTTTCCAGCATATCTTGAAAACATTTGTCCTAACAAAGTTCTGGATCTGTTACACGGCTTCTGTCCTGCAGCTTCTTCTCTGCTAACCCCACTTTTGTACCGGTGCTGATATAAGATTAACTCACAAACACATCTGAAAACGGTTCAGATGTTTGTTTCCTGGTTTAGCGGGTTAAGCTGGCTGAGACCCTAATTCAAAAACCACCTGAGCTACTTAAAGAGAAAGATTCCGGATTGCAGATCCGGGAGCACAGAGCAGAAGGGAGAAAACGCCACTCGTGTTTTGATGGCAGAAGCTGTAAAACCAGATCTCTGCATCGAATGGAATCATGCTCTTAGGCTGCAGTTTCAATGATCGCCTTAGGCTTCCCGCTGGCCCAGATCACACTGGCAGAGGTATCGTATCCTCTCCATGCCTAGCTCCATATTCCTGCTCGCTCCTTTTCACCAATACATGCAGTGGTGGAAACAGTCACGTCAAAATAAAAAGTCACTCTGGAGAAAACAGTAACTTTTAACTGATAATACTTCTAGAGTAGCCAGGAAAGCAATAGCTCATAGCAGGTGGCAGGTAGGATGGCTGGGGCTGTAGGAAAGAAAGGCTGCCCTTGTGGCAGTCAAGAAAAAATAAAGGAATTTTGGCATTTGATGTGAGAGAAATAAGTTAAAAACCCCCAAAATTGCAGAGATTGTCATACACTGGACAAAGCACAGGAAAGGTATATGAAAATGTCAGTCATGTAGCTCCAAGTTGAGGCTTTGTAACTTCACTTTTTACCACAGGCTCAAATTTAAGTTCAATAAATAAAGTCTTTGTAGGTGAAGCGAGTACTATCTCTAATATTGTCATCCTATTTGGACTATATAAAGGTCCAGCAAGAGAGAAACAACACTTCTACTGTGTCCATATCCATTATCAAATATGGTACAGCTTAAATATCTACTTATGTTCTGATGTTGATTTGGGGCTCCTCACAATCCAGAACATGGCCTAGACCCAAATAGGTTGTTATACACACTTAGTGTAATTTCCAAAACCAGAAATGAACTCCAGTACAAGCTACAGGGGAAGTAAAAAACTTTTTCCTTTATATTTTTTTTGCTCTAGAAGTGAAGTGGTTTGGGAGGGGGGAATGTTTTGTTTGTTTGTTGTTTCACCAGTGTTGCTCACTTGCTTTATAGAATTCTGGACGTTTTCCAAAAGATGGTCATTTTGCATTATCTTTTTTTTTTTTATCCTAAGGGGTATCAGAGAATTTTCTTGCATTAATTCCTTGTCCATGCATGGAATGTCTTCCAGCCCAATCTCAGTCTGCATCTCTTGGCCATCTGCTTCTGGTAATCTAGCTTTCAAATGTAAACCATCAGTGTATTCTTTCCTACTTGTTGGGCAATTCTACTTTCTTGATTATTCTGCGAGATGTCCTTCCAGATCCCCGAACCCTCAGAAAACTACTTCTGTGGTTTGCCTTTAGTAATAAGCAGGAACTCTTCTTCAACATCTTTCTTACGCCAGTCATCATGGAAGTTCTGGTCCTTTCTCTTGCCTGTCCTTATCAGAGTATTTTCGTCAAAAAATGTCAAAGAATACATTTATTACACATCAGTGAGATGCTGATCTGAACCTCTTCTAGATTCGTGGCAAAACAGGCAGGATCAGAAAACTGGAAGAATTACTTTCCCCATATCCTAATATGTCGAGGTATCTTTCCCTGACTTCTCTATTAAGATGCCTACAATTGAGAAGGATCTTCGATCAGAGGAAAACACCTAGAAAGTCACAAAGAGTCAGCTGGTATTTCTTAAAGGGCTGAGAAAAGCTGCAAAAGCTCATTATCGGATACCATCATTATTAATAAATATACCATAGTTTTGAGGGGTTTCACTACATATATAATGGAGACAATGTGAGGAGTTGTTGTCTGTATATAAAAAAATCTTCTCTTTAAAGCTGCATTTTCGAAGACTTCAAATTAGTTATCCACCTCTAACATCAGAAATTGAGTAATAAGCAGACTGGCTTTTAGGATTAATAGCCATACATAGCAACACATGTTATTAATAATAATTTTAGTGTCTCTTAAATGAAGAACTATTTTTCCAGTCAGGAAGTAAGCTTTAGAAGTTGTGGAGATGTGTGTATCTTCTAACATATATCTTCTGTCTGTATTAGAAGATATGCAAAATTTCTACAAGGTGATGAATGTTAATATTGTATCATCTAAATAAATTTGGCCACTTCCCCAGTGTTGTTTGGCTAATGTAAATGCTTTTGCAATTGTGGATTTTTTTTTTTCTCTTCTAAGATACCAATGAAATGTTCCTCTGGGAACGTTTGATTTCATTTCCAAGATAAATTGGGCAATTACCACAGGTGATCAAAAGGGCAATGTGTCTGTGTGTTTCCAAGAGAGCGAAAAATTAACATATTACTCCAAATCAAGAAAATACAGGTAAAATGAGGCTTTAGTCTTGTGAAAGTGAAGTCTAAAAATTCCTATTACCTTTGCTGCATTGTTAAAGTCATATTCATGTAAATCGTGTTGTGAAAGTTTCACATTCTTTTCCTTACTGTGATTTGGCCAGAAGCCCGGTGTATTCGAATACTTGCAGATTTGCCTTCCAGGAGGATGTCGTCAGTCATTCTGCAACTTCCTTATTGTGGGAAATAGTCATTTTTAAAATGGATGACCTATCATAAAACTGATCCCAAATTTACTTCAAAGAGGAGACCAAAATATACTTTATTTATCATCTATCAGCAGTACACATGTGAGCATGAGAGATTGATAAAGGCAGTGAAATTGGTTCTTAGATCTGATTCTCATTCCAAACAATAATGGGAGGTTTTAAGACTCCAATCTTTAGATATATTCCTCTAGGAATGCTGTGGACAGTCCTATAATCACAAAAACTGTATAATCTTCTCAAAACTTTGTGAATAATCTGCTCAAAAATTTCTGAGGCTGTATCTTGAAATCAATCGGTTTTTCTGTTTTTACCTATTTTTAATGGTTTTCTACCATAAAGAAACATTTCCTTCAATCTTGTAATGTTTCCTTTGAATCCTTCCTCTTAAATGAAGTAAAGCAAGTTATTGGTGATTTTAGAAGGTAACTTCTCAACATGGAGTTCAAACCCAAGCTAAATTACATGCATGTTATGAATTGCAAACACATTTTTATAAAATTTCCTCTTCCTTCTCCTGATAAAAGTGTTTTGATTGAAGAATTGAGGTATCAACTGAGTTGTTAATATCTTAGACTAGAAAATTCAATAACTATTCAATATGACAAAAGGAAAAAAATATACTCAGGTTAGTTTAAGCCATGGAGAAGAGAGAATTCTATAGAAGATACAACTGGTCAAGACAGTGGCACCTGTAGTGGAAGGAGAATTGTGGGGTGATTACTACACCAGGTATATGTTCATTCAGTAACTGCAGTTTGTTGAGAAACTTGTAATTTGTGACACAATTTTAGACTTCCTTGCAGAAAGTGGAAAGGGTAAGAGCTCTCATGTAAATTATGAAAACTCTGAGAATCACTATGCCTTTTTTTATAAAGATCTTATGTCAGATTTATTATTTAATTTTTAATATTATCACAAGATTTTTTAAAAGACATTTTCTAATCATCATGAATAAAAATTAAAAAATGATTGTAAGCAAAAGTTGATTTGGAAAGAAGTATAATGTAAACTAAAAAAAAAGTTCTTAACATGCCAAGCCTAGTTGTTCCTTTTTTGCTCCTTCACTATTATTTTTTTACCTATGCAAATTTTCTGGTATCAATTTAACATGTTCCTAAATTTATTGATACTGTCTGGCCTCTTTGGGGTTTTTTTGTTGGTAGTGGTGGTGGTGGTTTTTTTAGTGTACCAGGGATTGGAGAATTTTAAAGAAATAGGACTAGGAAAATACACTCAGAAGTAAAAGTTGTAAGAATATCACAGAATAAGAAAATGTACGTCCTGATTTGAAAGAAAAAAAAACCAACTGTACTGTACTGTGTTATGGTTCGTTATTTAGAATTTTTAGCCTTTTGCTCTTATCCTAGTTTTATTCATCTCTTGTCTTCCTCTGCATGGATAGTTTCATAACAAGATTCAGTCTGAACCTTCTGTCAGGGAATGTGCAGTGATGTTTTTCAAGCAACAATAGCATAGAGGAGGACAAGTTAGGTGAGGGCAGGGGGATGGCAATTGCCAATATCATAATAATTTAGTACATTTTTTATGTCTTCAATAGAAGTTTGCATAATACAAAATACGTAGAACATAGCCATACTGGACAGTAATTGAACTGAATGTCTAAAGTTATAATGTTTAGTTATTGTGTATGAAGACATTTTTTTTTATTTGTTTCAACATGAATAAAGTTAAAGCTCTTATTTTATGGCCCAGAAGATTCAGGATATGAACTACACCAAAACCACCTGAGGTGTAGTGCACTCATTCAAACACTTAGCTGCTAATATCCTATGCTGTGATTCTACTTGCCTATAGCATAAATTTTCCGACCACCGTCACTGCGTTCATTACAGTTGGTGTTAATCTTTTTGCTTCTTCCATCTTGAGGGTGTGAAAGATTTTCTGTGGAATCTAAGATAATATAAACAAAATTGCTGTACATTCTTTGAGCATATAACTCCACATCTTAATCCAGTTCTTAAAGTGCATGCAGTCATCTGAATTGTGACATTTCTAAGTATTTCAGTTTATTGTTTGGTCTTTTAAAAAGAAACCGGAAAAAAGAAAACCAGGTGCCTCTTCACAAGTACAGTTCACCTCTCAGGATCATGCATTTGTTATATTAAATTATGCCTAAAACTGAGAGGAAATTGTAGTAGTAATAATTACTCCCTTATCTGTGGATTAATGGAGAGTTGGGAGTTTATAGTGAAGTTTGTAGTAGCAAGTTTGTAGTGAAGCAATGCATGAACCATGAATCTTGCTTTCTTTCTGTTTCCGCATCATTATGTTTTCCACTAGTTTTTGGTAGATAGCTGGGCAGGTTTCACACATTTTTATTGTGAATAACTAGTTTGGATAAATTGATGAGATTTTCCACCTATAGAGACATAAGAAGAGATTTGTTTGCTTCCAAATTGGGTATCTAATGGCTCTTTAGGCACTTTAAGATATCTCACCTAAAAGTGAGATTCAGTTAGCCATTTTGGATGTCCTGCAGTATCCGCAACATTTGCACTGAGCACGAAGATCTGACAAAAGACTTGCAAGAATCTCTCGGTCTTTTGCAGACACAGGTAGACCCCCTGTCTCTCTTAAAAAATATAATTAGCATGCTTTCTTCTAGCTGTCTTAGGAAGCTTTTTTTTTTTTTCTTCTCTCTTTTCAACTTCTTTCCTGAATTGTAGTCACACTAGTTCTGGTTTCCTGACTGCAAAGTTATAGTAGCTGTGGTGCAGAAAATCATCTCAAAAGAAAATGCTAATAGGGGTTTTTATAGTGTACAGTAAAAGGCTCTGATTAAAAAAAAAAAAAAAAATAACGCTACACCTCAAATAGTATCTGTAATCCAGGCTGTTGCTTCTTAAAATGGCACTAGGTGCCTATGTTTAGGCAATTGAATCCTTTCCTTCTTAGTTTCTCAGAGTGACTTTGTACTATACAGGGGTGATTTAGTTGTATCCAAAAACTAGATCATTAGGCTTGCTTCGGTTACTGGATTTGGAAAAGAGAAAAATCAACAGCACTGAAGAAAGGACCTGTTACAATGGTTTTCTAGCCCACAAGCTAGAGGCTTGAGTGCTGGTAATCCATCTTCCCTAATCAGAATTTACCTGCTCAGTAATGGGTTAAGAGTATGTTCATTATTTGGGTATTTTGGTAGCTTGCCTCTTATAAAACCAATCATGAATACAAGATTATTGTTCCTGGGGTTTTTTTAAGATGCATGACTTGATGAAATCTGTGAATTTTCATAGGATCAGTAAGAAGCACCTTGCTGATTAGTGACTAGTTTTCACAACTATTCTTTGAGAAAAATTTCCTTATCTGTGCAAAGTTATCTTTTTTTTGCCCATATCAGGAAACAAGCATTGGGAATTTCTGCCTGATTTTCTAGTCCTGGAAGAAATGAAATGTAAGGCAGAATAGTTCTGTAACTGTGTCTACCCATTTTTGTTTATAACGTGGTCTCAGACTACATAATTTCTCTCTGAAATGTAATCCAGCTATTGTATTTTGAATTTTTTTTCTGTATGATGAAAAGGAAATGTTTATTACTCTTAAAGAAAAGTTTTAAGGAATTATCACAAAAGAAAGTAATCTTTACTTGCTAGAGAGGTAGTTCAACCTTTTTGCATCTCAATTATCAGAAGTCTGTTGGTGTGATAGAGCCAATGGGTTGTATGGCAAAAAGCTGTTTGTGATGCATTGAGAATTTTCTCTTTAACTTAGTGGTACATGAAGTAAAATTTGTTATCTTTTAATATCTGTTACGTGGTTTAAATCAGTTTTGAAAGTTTATCTTGGAAATTCATGTTAATGGTAAAAGAATTGAAAAAACTCAATTTATTATTAGCGACTGGTTTTGTTTTCATTTATAATGTGGAAGAAACAAAGATTGAACTCAAGGAGGGGTGGATGGTATATAGATTATTGCCTGCCCTATATGATAAAATGTACAAGGTGTAACAGTGAAGCAACGTGAAGGAATGACTGCTGCCATACTTTGTTGCACTTAATATGTTAGTTGGGCAACTGTATGAATTGGAGAAACACAACGTATTTTTATATTCTCTAGACAAGGAAACTAAAGCTTGCTTAAGGGTGAAACAGAAAACATGACCACCTAAAACTTATTTGAAAATCAGAATGAATTACACTTATTAAATGATCAGGTCATTCTTCTTTGGGGAAAAACAAACAAACAAACAAAACGTTAAATTAAGAAGTTCAGCCTAAATTCAAGCTCCTCAGGAAGTCATCAGGGTCAGCTTCAGAAATGTGGTTTAAAATCCTTGGGTGTTGATCATGTTATATTTTATCTTCTTAGGAATGGCAAAATTCTATTCAGAAGAATGCAGGACTTGCATTTATTGAGCTCATCAATGAAGGAAGGTAATGAATTTTAAAGCTTTTGAACAAGTAGTCATTTTGCATTTATTCCATTGGGTGATAATACTTCCTCACCATCTGTTCCAAAAAGATTGTGAAAAAGCCATTTTAATTAAGAGATTTATTATATAGCTACTTTATATAGTAAATATTTCATCTGGAAATGTGTAAATTTTGAAAATTTTGTTTATTGACAGAAGGCAGTAGAGCTCCACGAACTGTGTATAGGTTTGGGTTTATTTGAGAATTGAACCACCGTTTTCCAGAGCAGCCAGGTTGTTTTACCCAGACAGTCCAGGGAGCCCAATCTGTAAACCCATCTGCTGCTCCATCTGTTTTAGAAGCACAGCATTCATTGTACAGATGCACTTCTCTATACTATCATTTCATGAGGAATTATTTTATCTAGAATTCCTGGTTCAATTTAAGTCCTGTAAAACACACAGGACATTATGTTTAGAAGACCTGCCTTGGTTTTGAAAATTGTTAAGATACTTTATTATCAATCCTCAAGTAATTTTAATTCCGTATGTATCTTCTAGTCTGTGCAATGTTTGTCAGTACTTCCAGCCAGCAGGCTGGGCAGCAGAGGGGGACTCTTTGGCCTTCCTGGTAGGGGAATGCCAAACACAAATGGAGCCACTTGTGTAATGTGTGTGACTCGTATTGGCCAGTACATTAAAGCCATTTGAATCTAGATGTCTTGATATGTGCAGCTGAAAAAAAAAAAAATACAGCAATATGCCTGTTGAAGAGATGTTGTCATTTTATGTGTGGTTTCTTTTTTTCACTGAAGTATCAGATCTTCTCTTTATTATAGGATATTTTTTGTCTAGCTGATATTTCAGTGGTTAAATCATGCATTCATTTAAAATGAAGTTTAGAAAACATCAGAGTACAGGAATATAGGAATATGAGTATCTGCAAAACATGAGCATGTAGCTTATTACCCAATTTTTGGTTGGTGTAACTTCTCTTAGATTCCCTGCGCACACTGAACTTACACCACAATATAGCAGTTGGAAGTGTAGTCCTTTCATTGGAAATTCTTCTTGCTACAAAGTGGCAATATGAGTTTACACCATAACAGGGCTCACCTGAGTGGATCATATACTGCACATTATGCAATAAATATTACATGGTAATAGACTGAATAATTATAGTAAGCTTATGTTCTTGGATAGTAATATACAATCCCATTTTGACCTTTTTTATTTTCTCAGCCAGCCTGGTGAGTTCAGATATTATTGCATGCTCACTATTGATAAAATGCTCATTCTGAACAAATTCTACATCTGCCTATTTTTAGCAGTCAGGTGTGAAGATGTCAGTGGACCCTCTACTCCCCTCTAACAAAAACTTTTAAAACAAAGTAGTATTTAAGAACTTCTACTTAAATCCCATCAAAGGAATGTCTAATCAAACTGCCCTTAGGCACATGTTCCTCCATGTACTTTTGTCAGAAAGGTGTTTTAGAACAAGTGTGTGTGCATTACTAGAACGCTATTCTTTGCAATCAGTGCATTTGTTTTTAATTTACCCTTTCGGGCATAAAGATAACAATCTTTTAACTGGAAATTGTTATAAATATTTATTCTACTTAATAGCTAAACTTGTGAATGCAATTCATCAATCATAGCTAGAGAATGCAATTGTGCAGTTGTCAACAATTAACAGGACATAAACAGTTGATGAATGTGCAGCTGAATTAAAGTGCTCCCTAGGATAACCTGAAATTATAAACTGGATCATTTAAAGGAATCTAACAAAGGATCTTTATAATTAAAACAAAGCAGGGTTAATGGGATGTAAAATTGCATATAATCGCTGTGCAATAATGATTGAATTTTAAATTATTAAAAGGAAAATGAAGACTAAGAATATTTTGAAGGACTTTCTGGATAAGATTTTGAGAGACCTAGGTAATAAATCAACAGTTTTGAGGAAGCTTTTTCTTTTGAGCATGGAGGAAAAGGTTCAGATGTAATGCAGAGGATCATAGTTTTTATAATCTTCAGTTAGATGTCTGGCTGTTTTAATATATGGATGCTATAAGGTGATTTTCCGAGTACCTAACTTTAGTCGTTTCTGCTTGAAACGTTTCAAGTGCCTTTCTGATCTTTGACTTTATTAGAAATGTTCTGAAATAAAATATTTCAGTTTTAGTAAAAAAAAAAAAAAAAAACCTACATTCCTGTCACTTTAATAAATTGCATTTTCATTTTAAATCAGTTGATTTACTGTGTTTGTTAGTTCTTGGTTTAGGTAATATTTTGTTAGGAATGTCTGAATGACACATATTTGTAGAATTCAGCATACAAACACTCTGATACAGCTTTCTAAAAACAGGAACTGTTATAACAATTTTTAGTATAACAAGAGTATCTGACTATAGATTTAAATTAATACTTTCAAGGAAAACATATGCAAAAATGTTTAATTTGGAAGTATAGAATAACACTGTCTATAATATACCTGAAAGATTTAGAGACTTCCTGGTTATGATCCTGAACTTTATGCTTCTTTTTAATCAGTCTCATGCTATGAATATGTGATGTTGAGGGTATCACACACATCAAGAGCTTCACTGATTGCAGCTTAGTTAGGATTTCAGATTTACATTAGGGTATACACATAAGTAGGCTTCTTAATTTAAGAGCTGGATGCATCTGCAATGTTGGCTGTAAAAGAGACATGAAAAGAGGTCTTTAGGAATTATGTGGGAGGGAGACTACAACGCACATTTAAGTAGGGTGGTGATGGATGAGGTCAAAAGCGAAGGGTGCAGGGTGATGAGAACAAGAGGTAAGATAGGAGCACCTGCCTCAAGTAAATATGTACACAAATGCGTACAGCTTGGGAAACTAGCAGTAGAAATTACTCCACATGCAGTCACAAAACTATGACATCACTGGAATGAATGAGATTTGGTGGGACAGCCTGCACTGCATGACAGAAATGCTGCAATGGACAGATACAAGTTCCTTGGGAAAGACAGGCAGAGAAAGCAAGGAGGGAGCGTTGCCTTCTCTGCGAAGGAGCAGCTCAGATATGTGGAGCTCTTCAGCAGGATGGGTGGTGGTCTGGTTGATAACTTGTAGGACAGGACGAGAGGAGAGTCCAGTAAGGGTGACATCATGGTGAGAGTTTGTTACCGACCACCCATTCAGGGTGAGGGAAAAGAAGAAGCATTCTTTAAACAATTTGAGGAAGTATCTGGATCACAAACCCTAGTTCTCATGGGGATCTTTAACCTTCCTGACATCCTCTAGAAGTGCAACAAGGTGGGATGCATGCAGTCAAGAAGATTTCTGGAAGGTGCTGGGAATGACTTCTTGACACAAGATGAGCCAACCAAGAGTGACACACAGCTGGATCTGCTATTTACTAGCGAGCAAGAATTGGTTTTGAATGTGGTATTAATGGCACCTTTCGCTGAAGTTACTATGAAATAGTGGAGTTCAAGATCCTAAGGGAAGTGAGGATGGAGAGTAGCAGAGTATGGATTTCATGAGTGCGGATTTTACCTTATTTAGGAAACTGATAGGTAGGATCCCATGGGAGGCAGATGTGGCGGTCAAGGGAGCTCTGGAAAGGTGGTAGGCTTTTCAGTACAGCATCATCCAAGTGCAAGAACAGGAAAAAAAGTAGATGTATCAAGAGACTGGTTTGGCTAACCAAGGAAATTACAGTAGAGCTCTGGTGCAAAAAGAGACTACATAGGAGGTGGAAGTGGAAGCAGGCTAGAAAGGAGGAATTTAACAACATTTCTTGAGCAGGTAAGGAATGTTGTCAGAAAGGTCAATGCTCAGCTGGAAATGAGACTTGGAAGAGATATCAAGGGCAACAAGAGCTTCTACCACTCATTAGTAAAAGGCCGACCAAGGAAAATGTGTCCTGTTGCTGAATGGGATGGATCATTTAGTCACAGATAAGACCAAGATGCTCAATGCCTTATTTGCCTCAGTCTTCACCAAGCTTTCTCGAGCCTCTGTCTTTAGTGAAAGGGTTCAAGGAAGAGAACTATCAGCAGTGGATGAGGATTGAATCAAGGATTCCTTGAGACAACTCGTCCCATGCAAGTCCATAATACCTGATGGAGTACATCTGATGGTAGTGAAAGTCCTTGCAAGGCTGATCACTATTGTCTCTGAAAAGTCAAGGAAACTGGGGCAGGTCACAGGTGCCTAGAGAAAGGCAAATGTTGCACCCATTTTTATAATAGTCCACAAAAGCCAGAGAAGTATAAGTTGGTCAGCTTTTCTTCTGTCCCTTGGAAAATCATGTAGCAAGTCCTTTTGGAACACATTTGTGGCCGCATGAAGGAGAAGGTAAATGAGAACAGTTAACATAGATTTACAAAAGCTAAACCATCCCTGACCAACCTGTTTCTCTTCTATGATAAAACAACTAGATTTGTGGACACGAGGAGAGCAGTGAACATCATTTACCTTGACATTGGCAAGGTTTCCCACTGTGTCCCACAATACTCATGTATTAGAGTTAGAATGCTACATTCTAAATGGATGGACAACTAAATTAGGTGGAAAACCGGCTACACAATGGGGCTACAAGGGTTGTGGTTAGTTGGTTGTACTCTACCTTGATGCCTTTGACAAGTAGAGTATCTCAGGGGTCTATCCTGCCTAAGAGATGGAGGTTACAGATCATTATCTATTAGTTTTTCAGAACTGGATCCCTATCCTCATCTTCAATTTCCTTCCCCCTTTATGTGTTCACAGCGCTCACCTCTTTAATGAGATGACCTTGTCCCTTCATTTAAAATATTTTTCTTTATTTTTTACAGAATTTCCTCATTTTAAATAGCAGGAGTAGTCTGCTCATAATATAAATTTGAGGAAACATGAGACTATTTCATCTCAGATTTTAAATCATAAGCTTTGTTTCTGTAATTTCATCTCTGTACCTAAGTCTGCTTTCTGCCTTTAACCATGAAAATATGTACTTTTGCATATCCACCTACCTGGACCTCCAAGCATACTTAAAATTCACAGGAGGCCCTTTTCCTTTAAACCTTGTTTTGTTGAGAGGTTTCACTAATTTCCTGGAAAGAGTAGAAGAATGTTTAAATAGACTGGAAATTTGTGTTTGTTTAAATTTAGATGAATTGCTGATTAAATCCTGAAAGGAGGCTAATAAAGACTTACTTACATTCTTTCCATGTTACCTCAACTAAGATTGTTGGGTAACTGGAGCAAATTTTCTTTTGGACATCCTCTTTTGCAGTTTGGCAGTTCTGATATGTTTGGTTTGTGGTAAATGAGCTCACAGTCATTATTCACTGTCTGCAATACTTAAATGTTCAGGCCCTGTGTTAAAAGGTATATCTATGGTGCCATTTGCCATATTTGATTTATGACGTGCATTTACAGTTGGTTCCCTAGATACCCCTTGAAGAACTCGTTTAGTAGTTGGGTCCGAGAAGGATGGAGGAAGGGTGCTGTTCCTTGTTTCTGTCTTGACAATGATCTTGATCACAGGAACCTTGAGGTCAGAATGGGGAGCTCACCTGAATCATCCAGGAATGCAAGATACTTGGTCTTCAGATGTCATGGATGTTATGTAGCTGAGGGCTACCAGAACAACTAGCAAAGGATTCCAGTCTGGTGTACAAAATCCAATATATGCAAATCCAGGCAGGAAATAGCACTGGGGAAGCAGTAGCACTTAGATACAATACATAAATAAGAACAAAGGTGTTTGATTATTCTGTCTTTGACAGATGTAACCAAATTCTGTTGCTGTGTGGTCACCCTCACCAAGTATAACTTTTTGATTGGATGAATCCGTTATCAAGTGTGAGTGGCTGTTTTATGGAAATTCATCCTAAATGTCATCTTCCATCGGTAGAGGATTCCTGTTATAGATACTTCTATAAAGCTGGACACTGGATGTCTGTATTTCTGCTCTAGCTGAGGTGTGAGCTTGAGGTCCCTGCTAGATGTGCTTTTTTATAATCTCATATTCTTTACTACAGCTGTCCTTGCCCTACCTCCAGACTAATAGTCAGGTTGTGTGAGACAAAGCATACATTGTTATGGTAACCATCTATGTACCTGTGGCGTCAGGACACCTGGAGTTCTGTTAATCTGTTAGAGGTTTTGAGGCATCCTCTCACCTTCTAGCTTTGTCTGATCCAGTCATATCTCAAAGGGGAGGCTCCTTGTGAGATGCAGGCCATTTCAGTTGTAACTGCTGGTCTTGTGTCTTTACTGGCTGGTCACTCTTTCAAAGAGATTCCTCTTGATTTAGAAAATTCTTATGCAAAATAGAAAATCTTTATGCAGATTGGAATAGATTCTTCATTGTCAACTCTGAGTCCATTAAGCTTCTGTGGGGTTTCTGAAACATTAATAGTTACCCTACATGAAGTTTTATCTTGCCAGTGTGCTCATGATGTAGTCCAGTAGCCAGTCTTTGCATGCTATAATTTCAAACTTTTCTCTAGTAAATTCTTCATCACTGCCCTTTTGCTAGAAATCAGACCTCTGTGTTAGACGTTACCTTCTAAACTTTATAGGAATTTACTTTCAAAGTATGTATAGCAGTACTGCATCTTGTAGAACTTCAAACTCTTCAAGTTAGACCAGTTTATGAATCCTATAATAGATACTAAGTGCAACGATAGGTTTCATTTCTTATGAATGCCATTAAGAGTAATAATTGTCAAAACAACTGTGTTTGGTGAAAAAGTGGCATATTTCCAGGCTGCTTCTTGGAAAAATTAAGCTATGGGCATCTGATGAAAGTAAGTCAGAGAAACATCTGTTTCCCTGGACATGTGAGTTGGCAGAACTTCAGGAATGAGTAGAGGAAACAAGACCTTAGCTAAATTATAACAAATGTTCATTTTGTAATCTGTTTTGAAAATTGCTGCTTGGGAATGATCTGCTTTTTTAGTTTATCTCAAATGAAAGAAAGATTGGGTAACATAAGCACAGTTGTTTTATCTAGCAGCGTAACAGCTATGAGCCTTCTTTCTCTCTGTGTGAGATTATTACCAGGAAGAACTGAGTACAGGATAGCAAAGTCAGTTTAGAATAGTTAGTGAGATACGAGTTTTCATCTTTCAATTCTGATAGATGTATAAACAGCACTGGTTGTCACAACCTGTCCCAATCCACATCTAAATGTGTTGCAAACATTTTATGTTTTTCACATGTTTCCAAGACAGTTTGGGTATAGTCTTATCACTGTCTCTTTCCAAAACTCTAAAAATAATAATAATAATAATAATAATTCTCCCAGGCTCTGGCTATTTACCTGGATGAATTCTTGGAATGTGGAAGTCTGCAATCCAGCCTTTTTAAACCCCAGTATCTGAAAAACAGGGGCTTCTGATTGATTACATGTACTTTTTCACAATTTCCTTTAACCTGTAAGCACTCTGGACTTCTAAAGTAACCTTGCTGAGGACAGAACTCAGGAAAGCAAGCCACATTGATTTAGAATAACTTCTTACCTACTCCTAAACAACATTTGCAAATAATTCATATTTATGAATGGACATGTCCTGAGATGTACTCTCGCCCAGTCTGCTCTCACTTGTGAGTGTGAAACTCTTCGATATTTAGGTAAAGGAGAGCCTGCCATTTACTTTTATTCCTACAGATACTTAATCCCTGTCATTCTTATTTTAAAGTACCAGCATATCTTAATTCTAGTTTTTACTTCCATTTTCCGTATGTTCAGCTGGAAACTTCACAGCTATCTGTACAGAAAGCTCATTTCCCCATAGAGGTATACCAGGATTTGAGTCAGGAGAGATTTCAGACTGCTTTGTTGGTAGATTCCTTACTGAAACTCCTTTGATTCAGTCTAAAAACAAATCAAACCCATTTCCTAGTAAGGGAGTTTTAGCTGTGGGCATTAATAGAAATCAAGCTTGTCTTGGTAAAGAGAAACCGTAAGTTACCAAGTCCGTTTTTAATCTCTGCCTTATGCGGTAAGAATTGCCGCTTAAATGGGGTAAGATTTTTGCTGGTTGTCAGATCCTGGTTGAGATCAGCTTAGCTGGGGAAGGACACAGAAGCACACTTGGCTTCAATTCTGGTAGGAGTTTCAGTGGTGCAACTGAAGAAAAGGTCACACAGGATAAAGCCAAACATTATTCTAGGTTAATGCCTTTTTTCTTTTGGTAAATCATGAATTACTGGAAAACACTATAAAAAGTACAGCCAGCCTGTGGTGACACTTTTCATACAATTCCTTAGCCCTTTGGGAGGACTACTTGTGTAGAGATTAATAAAGATGACCAGAAGGCCTGATTCATCACAGGCTCAGCATCAATCTATCTACTAGGTCTTTTGAGGGTGGTGCTTACTAAGGCAGGATGAGGATTTACAAGGGTGAATGAGAACAGGGGGTATAATTCAGTCACAACAAATGTTCAGTTGTCAGTGATAAGGAGATCTCACTAAAGAACATGTTTTATTTCCAAAGGAGTGTAAAAATGGTATTGCTCTCAAACTTCAGATCTTCCCTCTGTTTAGCAAGTATATATGCATTTTGTGCCTCGACCTCCTTCTTACTTGGATTGGTTACTCCAGTACAGGATGATGGTTTTGGAAAGATGCAGAGGATAGACTTTTCCCCAAAAGGGAGTGCTCTATAAAAATCTGCAGATGAGAAACAGTTGGGCAGATGACTGAAATATCAATCAGGATATATTGAGTGGGTGTCAAACCTGCATTAATGTAAATATTATACAATGTAATATGGTACATAAAGATTTTATAATGTAACAGTACATGGAGTGCACATTCTTGAGAATATATGCTAGACTGTTGGTTCATCTTTTGGAAATGTCTGAGGAGGTAAAAGATCAATCCATCACTGAAATTTTCTTGTACAAAATCATAGAATATAGGGCTAAGAAAAAGGAAAACACAATTCCAAAATTTCATCAGAAAAGGTGTTTCCATTGAAATAAGTCAGCATTAGTGTTAGTATGTCAATAGTGACTATAACTTGTCTAGAATACTGCTGACAGTTTTGGCTGTGCAGTTGCAGAAAATGTAAAATCAGGCAATCTCTTTTACTGTTTCACCATACAAAAAGTCAGAGAGCTCATTTACTTAATCTAGTAAAATAGGGATAGATGATATATCAGAAGGTCAACAGAAGGAAGAATTGTGTAAACCTAAAGGCAACACTTGCATAAAAGTAAAGCTGAAGAATACATTTGGATTGGAGAGTAAAAGGGGTCTAACCTTCAGAGGACCTTCCAAAGCTGTGCTGGAAGCAAGCAACTTCTTCACATTTTCATAAACTGAAGAGACATTTCATGAGCTAGATTTCATGAAAATGCCTTTCATAAACTAAAGATAGTTTATGAAAGAGTTTGTATGACATAGCTGCATGTTGCAGTGAAGGAGTGAATTTGCTGACCTAGAGGTCCTTGTTCATTTCTCTTATTTGCAGTGTGTGAAAGGAGATTTTTTTATATATATACTGGCAGCCTTTGATACTACTGAGTGTGAGATTTTTCCTGGTTTGGGATCCTTTCTGAATCATTTCTATTGGGGTCTTTTTGAGAATCCTAAACATAGTTGTAAGCACTTTTTCTCATGCCAGAAAAGTCTGAGGGGGTTTCTTTCGTGTTTTGTTTTGTTTTTTTTTAATCTTATGCCATCCATGTGTTTGAGTTAGTAAGGTTTTAGATAAATTGGTAAGTATTCAAAGGATGATGACATTACCACGCACGTTCATCAGGTGTAACCCAGTTACGACAGTATGCTGTGTTGTGCTGTGCCTGTATGAATTTGAGGTTCAACCAGGGTGAGCTGGCTATGATTTAATCCAGATATAACAGTAATAGCACTTTTGCCATCTTTTACTTGGTAGAAGTATAGTTTGAGAATACAGGATAACTTCCCGTGAGAAGAAAAAATCAGTACCAAAAAATTCTTTTTAAGTAGTGTTTTTGTATTTCAAAAAGTAGCAAGTTTCCTTGAACAAGTACATCCAGCACATAAGCAAGTTCCTTTGCAAAAAACCTCTGTAAGGCATTGCTTCCCTGACCTTGTAGTAGCTGCCTTTCCTTTCAAAGCTAAGATGACACATTATGCTTCTGTTTTCTGCCCTCCATCCTTGCACTTACAAATCAAAACATCCAGGCCAAAGCTTCTTTTAGAAGCATGCAAGATTTCTAAATGATGGCTTAGATTTTAACCCTTCTCTTTTTCAAAAGTCTGTCTTTCTGGCAAGCGATTTTAAGACTAGTGTAATTCTTAATGGTCTTCTAGATGCAAAAGCACAGTTTACCTAGTCTTTGAAGTTCTCTTAGGTGCATACAAGCACCTAAGGTAAGTGAATCACAGTATGTCCCTTATTAGCACACATTGATACAATATTATTTAATGATTTATATAGTGTTGATAGGCTGTGGCCTCACTTTTGTCATAATCCCAATGTGCTGACTACCATGCAAACAATTTTTCATCTTTTTTTTGAAGAAATCACAATCAGTGATAGAAATATGAGAGTGCATGAAAAAAGTGGCTAGACACAGTTGAAATAACACTGAAATATCCCATAGATAAGATTTTTGACAACAAACAAAAAGGAAGAGAGCAGGTATGTCTGTAGTTTTAAATAAAACCAAATAGCCTGGACTGGCCTATGTTCATACTGCTTAAGGTGAGCACCTGCTAGAGCAGAGTGTCTTCATTCACCCTACGTAGCACTTAGTCCAGCTCTTCCCTGAAGCCTGTACAGTTCCTGTTTCACTTTAAGATATGATTACTATTTTGTCTGTTTAGTTCAGATTGTTTGGAATAACATGAAGGCTACCCACTAGAATGATGTGTTCTATGTGTGCTGGGGTCTGGTATGAAAACACCTGCAGAACATTCTTGGGCAACATTGGAGGGAGTTTAAGTTGATTCAGTCGCATCGATGTGTCTTCAGCGAACTGTCCCTTGGACCATGCCTATACATTTTCTGGATGGAAGTTAGAGCAAGCCAAAAAATGAGCGGGGGCCAAGCTAATGATTTGAGAGCTGTAGGCAGTCAGGACCCAGTGCTCAGGCATATTCCTTGGTCCCTTCTTATTTGTCATCTCCTTGACTTTGGACCCTGAAGAATTGCAGTATTTCAAGGTTACCTGAAATCTGGCTTAGTTTGCCTAATGTGCTGTCCAAAAGCTGCAGCAGCTCTGAAGTTGTTCCCAAATGCATCAGGTCTCTTAGTCTTTGGAGCAGAAAGGTCCGTTAGAGGGCTGGGAGGTACAGCTGGCATCACCAGCAGTTCCAGCCAGCTGATTTGAATCATCTGCTGCACGTTTTCGTTTTCTGTAAAGCACCAGAGGCTAGTGTCAACAGATTTTATTTTGTTTTTTATCTTTTTTATATATATATATATATATATATATCTTTTCTCTGAGCACTGGAAAGAGCTTTATTTATAACTTGTGGAAATTAGCGTTCTCTGGAAATCTATTTGAAGTCCCTTTGACGTGTTTTAGTGCATAAATGGGCACAGAGAATGTGGACAATTCTTACTACAGATAAATACAACTAAGATGAAGATAGTATGTATTTATCATTGCTCATGAACAGAGGCAGCTTAGGTTGTTTTTTGAGGCATAAAAACCATGCCCAGATGTCCCAAATAATAAACCCAGTGGGTCAAAGTTAGTATCGATCTTTTCTCACCAAATTCTTGGTGACAGGGAGTGCCTACGAAACCTATTGATTTCACCTAAAGCCATTTGGAACTAGAAATCCTGCCTGGACCACAGCTGGCTCAAAGATACTGAATTTGCACTGTGCTCCATTTATTCAATATTTTATTCATTCAGGAAGGGATGTACAGCTAGTAGACACTTGAAGTCTCTGTGTTCAGTTTTGAAATCCTAGCCAGTTGCTTCCAGGCCATTAATGTCATATGGAAAAGTTCAGGAAGACCTGTGATGCAAAATTTGATTGGAGATGTTAAACACTTACTTCTAGTATTTTCTCATTTTAGAAAAGCTTGTTGAAGTCATGAATGCTCACTCCTAAGCCGTATCCGAGGGCAGGTCTACACTTACCTCTAAACAATAAAAATCTGAACACTTATCAGTAATAAAATACTTAACAGTAATAAAATACTAAAGCATATCTTCCAGCAGGGTAGATTAAAAATAAAGCTAAATTTTGAAGACTACAACAGAGGCAACTTTAGTCTTTCAGCTTATAGTTTGCCAAAAACTTTTTGCTTTCAAGAACCGCAAAGGGTTAGATATAATAAAAAGGCTTATTAAAAGCATGAATGTCCACTGTGAAACCTTGATCCAAGCTCGTTTGTCATTATCTCCAAACAGAGGCCCCAACATTTATGTCTTCCCATGCCACAGACCCATAATAAACATTAGCTCAGGGTAAGTGATTTCCTTCCTTCACAGATGGTAGAACACACCAAAGGAGGCAGGAATAGAGTTCACGTCTTTCCATCTTATAGGTATAAGGTCTAATAATCATGGTTTTCATTTCTAATAATCACGACTTTCATTTGTGGCACTTCTAAGCACCAGACACCAACCTTAAGGTGGAATTTGCTAGAAATTTCACATTCTTAATATAAGAATCTCTGAAATCAAATGTGTTTCCCTGATGCTGCAAGAAGGAAAATCCCAGACTGTATGGCAATTTGACACAAAGAGGAACAGTTCTTCCTGATCCTAAACAGACCTGTCAGATCTTTGCATCCTGAAAGATATTTCCTCCCTGCTGACAAGAAGAGCAAAGCAATTTTTAATAGAGCGGACAACCTCAGATATGGACTGTAGGGACAAGAAAGCAATTGCTTCCATTCTTCCTGCCCAAAAGATATCAGCATTATTAACAACACAACGTTGTTTATGCTGCAATTTTATTATGTATCTTGTGGTGTTTGGTGGTCTTTACAAGAGTCTTAATTTAAGGTGTCTGATTGACATCCTCAGTCTCAGTCCAATCTTAATCTATTTTTTCCTTCTTTTTAAGTAAGATTTGTCTAGTTCTGATGCCATGAAAACTTGGAAACATGATGTACTTTTCACTCCAGCGTTTGAAAAACATTTAAGAGATACTTATATTATTTTGCAATTTTAATAGAATTTTAAATCTTCTGCAATCTCATGATTTTTTAAGACTTTGAAAATGGAATATTTATATTTAATGATATAATGGTATCAATAAGAGTTTAAGCAGTTGTCTAGTTTTTTAATAATAGTATAGTATTCATTTTCATATTGAGACTGCTGTTAAAAACATACTTGAAATATAGTACATCCATAAAGAACTTTTCCCTTCAATAATAAATAGCAAACTTTTTCCATATAACATGATTTGTCTGTGCTTTCACAAATGCAGAAAATTTTGGGTAAAATTAAACTTTTTATGTCAACTAATTGGCAGTTGCATTACAGTAGTTTCATTAATTTTAACTTTTTCCATTTTAATTAAATCTGCTGAAATAGCTTATTTGAAGTACCTCAGATACAAAGGTTGATTTTGATTTTTCTTATTTTAGATTATTGTGTCATGCGATGAAAGACCATATAGTACGTGTCGCAAATGAAGCAGAATTTATATTGAACCGACAAAGAGCTGAAGATGTCCACAAGCATGCTGAGTTTGAGGTAAGCCTGAGAGTTGGTGCATTTCTGTTTCTCTGTTTTCACTCAGTTGTCACCTAGACTGTAACCCCATACAGTAAAGTTTTTTTTCTTCCAAGAAAGAAATTTACATTGAAGGCATTTCATACTAGTTTTTAAAAGTTTGGTAAATGTCAAACACAAGGAATGGGTTTAATTTCTCATCTCCTCACTGAAATTCATGAAAATATTTACAGCTTGAAGAAATCCCTTAATCAGAATGTCTCAACTGATATGGCAGACCCTTAGGTTCACAAAGAACTTTTCTGATTTATTGCAAATAGTCATGCAAATCACCTTAGTAATTATTTTTGTTGGATATTATCAACAGTATATGTGAGTTCAGTAAGAAAGAAAAGTAATTAATACACTTGTGGCACTTCACAAAAAATAAGGAATAGAAATAATTTGTTAAAGAAAATCAGTATTTTAAGGTAATTTTGTTAGAACATTTTGCATTTTGGAGCACTTTAGAACATTTACTTGCTATAAGTTATATACTGAAATATGGTATTGCATATCTTTCTTGCTAGTTAGGAATCGTTAACTACTAACAGGAAGATTGTGTTTAAAATGTCTATTCTTTTTAAGTTTTGGAAGAAGTAACAGAGCAGTTGACTCCCATAACTCTTTAACATCTGTAATTCTTACTCCTAAAAGGCATCAACATTCAATTGCTTTTTTCATCAATGAGTGTTGCAGTATACAATTTAAATTACATTGCTTGCAAATGATACATATATACAAAAACCTGTTTTTAAAATGTGTTCAGTCTAACAGCTTTCTGATTATTTCTTCAGGATTAATTTTGTTCCTACTCAAAAAATTTTCACGTGGAAGTGATGGAGTAAAGTTAAAATTTCATTTTTTACATTGCTTTATCAAATAGGTTTTCGCATTCTTATGGTGTTTTGTACAACATTTCAGCATCACTGTTTTTTATTACTTCCAAACCTGTGTGTGCTTGCATATATTTGTTTATATGTAACTATATATGCACAAACATACATTTCCACATATTTTAATGCTCAAGTGACCTAACGTTAGTATTAAGATAGACTGACTTAGTATTGATGATAATAAATAGCTGTATCAATTTATTCATCTGTCAGAAAATGTCACCAAGCACCTGGTGGCTAGAAATAGGATCCAGTAATCTTAGTTTTGATGAGGTTTTTATCTCCTTGAAACAGCTCTCTTAAATGTGCACTTTGATGTACTAGTTCTTGTGCTCCTTGACCTAGCTGAAAAGTGTGAGACCCAGAGATATCTGTTGTCATTTTGGATACACATAACCTTTACTTCATTTTGTCAGAGCAGACAGCAGACGCTTGTCATATGGGATTGCAACAACTTTATTACCAAGCATATACTGGATATTTTGAACTTAGATAAAATCACATTTACAATTAAGTGTGTGTCAGAGTGAAGTTTCATATTGCCTCAACAATAAATAACATTTGATATTTATCAGAGCATCGTGCAGTAACCTAAGATGACAATAGAAGATTGAGTTATCTGCTCTTTGAAGAATACATTGAGGTATAAGATCTGTCAGAACTCTAGACAAAATGAGAATATTCAATTAACTTCCAGCTTCTGTTAGCAAATAGGATTTAGAATATTAACTAAATTCCCTAAAGGAATACCCTTAAGTCAGTCTTATTGTCTGGTAAAGAAACCAACACATTTTTCATATATGAAAATTTTCATTATTTTTGTCACATGAAAAACCTCAGCTACACATTGTAGATGAGTAAGATAAAATCTGCAGGTCATAAAAGAAAATTATGAAATGTAGCCTGTGTTAAATATGAAACTCAGATGTACTTAAATAAGGTGATGGTTAAAGTCTGAAAGAATGTTTTCTATATTGTCTTTAATAATGGTAGGTATATAATGGAACATTTTATTATTCACCCTACTTGAAAGTAGTAGGGACAAAGAGATTTCTGGTAGTTTTCTGTTGCATAATTGTAAATCTGTCATTTTGTTTTAATAAGCTGTATTGGTATATGTTCTGGGTTTTAGTACATGTTAATCAGCCAGAGAAGCGAGTGGCTATTTTATTTTTACCTTTTAAAACTTAATTGAATCATTATGGGTGAAATTATTTGGCCCAAGCTGCACCAAGTTACCGTGTCACCTGTGTAGTGGGGAGGCCATGGACCGGCATCTAAATTTTATCCCGTGACTCCAGTTGCAGTCAGGGCCAGGGAAATTCCTCCTGGAATGGGTGCTTCGCAGTTAACTTTCATTTTGTTAACCTTTGTAATTGTTCAGGAAGAAAAATGAAAATTTAATTTTACTGTCCAATGAGCTGGTGAAATATTAACCTCATTACTAAGGCAGATCATTGTACTAATTGGTGCTTCCCTGTACAAGAAGATAAATTGAAAAATGAATTAACCCTTTATGAATTAGTGTAACAATTGTTCTTTTCCAGCTAGATCACTTGAAATAATGGCTGTAACACAGTGGAAAGACCACTGTTAAAATCTTACTGAATGCTAACGTGATCTGTACTAAAAGGGTAGTGTGCAGAAATATGAAGAATAAACTACAATTTAGTATGTGGTTAATTTAATTTTAATTGCTCTTTTGAATACTAGAAAATAGGATTCTATTCAGTGCTGTATTACAGCACTGAATGTTGATTAAATGTTCTAGAGTGGTACACAATAACTATGCATGCAAAAATGCCTCTTAAAAGGTGATTTTAAAATTAGCTGTTTTGAGAATAATCTAGCCTTTGTAATTTATACATAGAAAATGATACTTACAATGGAGTTATTTTAATTAGTATGGCTACATTTGCTTTGTTTAGACATTTTGAAAGGATCTTTACTAGGAGGAGAAATTGAATTTGAACTGAATATGATTTTGAGAAAAGAAGTGGAAAAATTATATTGAGCTTATTATACATAAAGAAAGGATTTATCAAAACTAAAGTGCACTACAGAGTTTTGACAGTGTTAGAAACAAATTTGCATGAAGGTCAATAGCCACAGCATTTATTTTTAGAGCTAGTTGTCTCTTAAAGGAAACATGAAGAAAACATTAGATCTTTTTCAGTTTTTAACCATTAGGGTTTTTTAGAAGTGGTGGTATGTTATGAAAATTTTTCACGTTGTGATATGAAATAGAAAATATACTCCTTAATTTCATAGTTAAAAGTGTTTCTCTTTAGCATCCATAACAATAAAATTATCAAATGGCTTTTTAATTGTAGGTTTTATTGCAATTTAAAAATCAAAACCAGTGTACGTATTTTTTTCCTGTATATTATGCTATGTATGTTATACCTGTATTTTATACCTGAGAACACATGAAACTTTTACAAATAAAGACCAACTTTTAAGGCATATCTGTGGTCATACGTATAGATGCAGAGATGTATAGCTAAATGTTTTTAATTGCAATTCTGTTGTCTTTGCCCTTGATATTTCAATTTTCCCGTGGATATATATAGTAGTAGAACCATTTCAATTGAATGGTGTGTCCTACTCCTTTTAAAAGTATTTTCATGAATTCTTGTCATGTTTAAAGAGTTTTAGTAAATAATCATTTTAAGGTGACTCTAAATAGCCTATCTTTTATGAAGTAGATATACTTTCATTCCTAGTCGCAGTGCGCTCAGTATGCTGCTGACAGAAGAGAGGAGGAGAAGATGTGTGATCACCTTATCAGTGCTGCTAAGCATCGAGATCACGTTACAGCCAACCAGCTGAAACAGAAGATACTCAACATACTAACAAATAAGCATGGTGCCTGGGGAGCTGTTTCTCACAGGTAAGCTGCAAACATAAAATGTGTGGCTTTAAATGTTACTTTCAAAGTTTAAGAGAAGTAGTCATTGTATAACTGAAATATGAATGTATTAGAAGCTAGTATTACTAAAATATATTTTCTCTGTTAGTCTTTTCTTCAGCTGGTTCTCGAGAAGTCCTCTTTGCTAGAGATTCACAGATCAAACTTCTTTATAGGCTGCGAACATAGTATTTTACCATATTTTAAGTAAATTGTAATGGGTATTTGTTGATTATGATGCAGTTTTACTGTTAGTATGTCAGTAGGTTTTGAGGCTCCTACCAGTATTAGAATCGGAGTGGAGTGTTCTGAATGACATATTGAGAGAGGTAGAGATTTCCATATAGACATCGACAGAGGAAGCCTGAAATAAAGAAGAGAGAATCAAAATGACTTCTCTGATATTGTAGAGTAAGTCAGTATTAGAATAACCAGCAGAACCAGGTCACTTGAGTTGCTGTCTAATGCTTTCTTCTGTTTATAGCTTTTTCTATGCAACTAATGAACTGGTAAGATCCACTGGTAAATTTTAACTCTTCTACAACAAACCAGTAGTCAGTGCCAGCCACACACAGTCAAAGTCTGTATGCTTGAAGCAAAACTTACATCGTACTTAAATGTAGTGTGTGCAAAGCTGAAGATAACCAAAGAGCAGCTCAATTCTGCAGGTTCTCCTGTTAAATAAATAAGTAGATAAGTAAATAGATCCAAAATATATGATTTCTACTGTATGTAAGTGATATTATAGTGTTTGAGGTTTTAGTCAGAGCTGTATTGAGACCTGTTTTTAAAAATTCATTCTATTCAACACAGAGGTGAAATGAAACATTTTCATATATCATGCCAGAACCCAGAGCCTTGCTCTTTCGAGTCACAAGAACAGCCAGTGGCTCAGGTGCTCACCCTCATGTGGAAGACTTGAGCTGAAATTGCTTCCTTCATTCACAGCAAGGTCTTGAGCCTGGGTCTGCCATGTGAGTGCCCTGTCTGCAAAACTAGAGACCGCCAAGTCTCTTTCTTCTTTGTGCATTCTAGCCACAAATATGTGATTATTTATTCAGAGCGGAACAGCTCAAAGAAGAGAAATCAAAGAAGTTCTGCTCCCAAATATCCAAATTTTTACAGCTTGATTTTTCTACTTAAATCATGTTTAAGTCTGCTCCGAGTCAGGCAGAGCAGAACAGGAAGTTCCATTTTAGCTCTGAAAACCCTTTTCAGTAAAAATCTAGTTGAGACTGACAGACTAATACGAAAACTTTTCTCTAGATAAATATTTTCTTTAAAAAAAATCTATTTGGATTTAGCTTGAATACATATCTAGGGCTTAAGCCTATTAGAAAAGTTGCCAAGTAATAAATTTGACACATCAGTAATAAGGTTTAATAAATACCACATATACCGTTCATTCTTTTTGTAATTCTCTCTAGTTGGTTCTTGCAGTTATGCAGTGTTTAAAAAAAATGAAATTTTTCATGTTCATCATCCTTATATCTTCCAAAAAAATCCCTATTTCCTGGATGGTGATGGAGTTGTATTTATTTTTTAAGGTGGTAGGAAGTGTGGAAATACAGTCCTACAGAAACTCTGTAGTCTAACACCAGAGACATCCTGGTGGCAATTACAAAAATGACTAGTAGATGATTGTGATACGGTTAATTCAAAACAGCCTTGCTCCATAATGGACACTCGTGTTATCTCTAGTTGAGGCTTAAAGCTGTGTATCTGGAGACTTGAACCTGATGAAAATAAGCGCAATTTTCAGTCCTTTGAATGTCTTTGAATTGTTGAATAATGTTGTTGCTCAAGTTCGTGAATGGCTGCAGACACTTTGCAGGCTTAAATCAGTTCCTGGTCACTGACTTTTTCAGGAGACCATCTCTTCTTTGGGCCAGATAACTTTCCTTTCCAGGATTGTTGATGGCATCCTAAACGGCAACAGACCACCGCTGCGGCTTTTTTTGCTCTTCAGTCCATGATACTTTTTGATGGGCCATGAAGCAGCTTGACACCTCTGACAAACCTAGCAGATTTCTTACATCAGACAAAAGAAACTCTTTATTTTATTCCTGTCATGCCGCTTCCCCGGTGTGTCTGCTTCTCAATCACTTGCAGGGCCGCTTTCTCCTTTCGGCGCTCGCCATGTTCGGTGCGGCTGCCGGCCTGGTCGGTATTTTAGCCACGGGCTGCTGCTTCACCCAGAGAAGAGGGGACATGGAGACGCCATGAGGTCTCCAAGTGGGCTTCCCAGTCTGCAGGAGACGATCAGGAAGCAAATGGCCTCAGGGGTGCCGCGGCAGCTGTGTGATCCGCCACCCAAGGGCACCTTCCGTCACGAGCCCTGGCAGACTCTGACTGGAGAGGCCTGGCATGGCGGCAGGCAGGGGGAGAGGCCCGGTGGCTGACCTGCCGAGCCTCGTTAAGGACCAAGGTCACTGGTTCTCAGCGGGCAGAATTAAAAAATTTCTGCAAGTGCAGAAAAGTAGAGTGGGGTCTCGCTGAACTGCTTCGGCACAGAAGGCAAAAACTGCTGGTAATTAGGTAGTTCCTCCAATACTTTTTATATGAGGGAAGTTGAGATGCGTTCTAAAATTGTACCTGCCTTTAGTCTTGACCAGCAAGAGACACAACAGGCTTCAAGTCTCCATTTTTAATTCCTGACAAACAGTTACAACATTAGCAGTCTCTTTATAAACCGATGCTTCTCTGTGCCCCAGGAGATACAGCCTGACTGGAACACAGACTTACTTAAAAAAAAAAAAAAAAAATAGGTTGACACTCCAGGCCTGTAGACCTCTGTAGTGATTCCATCATTTCTGTTGGGGAGAGCGTTCCTGGTTCTGAAGGCACACACTGCTGGTCTCCTGTCCCCGTGGGAGCTGGAGACCGTTCGCTGAAATGGTGAATTTAGGATATTGTTCTCAGGCCCAGAAGGGGCAGGGAAAGAAATAAGCAACCACTTCTGCATGGTAAATACTTGGGCAATAGCAATGCCTTTTGACGACCAAAATGGGTAAGATAGGTAAGAAAATATTTGGGCGGGGGGGTGAGTGTGGTTCTTAAAAACTTCAATTCTCTATCACATACACAGTCTGCAGCTACTGATTTACTGATAATTGTAGCATATAGTACATCTATATGTGGGTTGGTTTGTCTCTCTGCAAGGTAAAGAACAATTTTAAGGTTCTTTGACATAGGTGCTCATGTTATAAAATATTAAAGTCTCATTTTGTGAAATATGACCCAGCTGTAGAGAAAATTTTTCCTTACAAGCTCCACAAACTGCTTGTAAGCATCCCCAGCTTTTGCATCTGCGTGTATTGTTTTTGCAGAAGGCAGCAACCAGCATTTACTGTGTTTAATCTGTAGGTGCCACAAAGTTTACTCTTTGTTATTAAGAAACAAATAGACTATTAAGAAACACAGAAACAGCACTGGGATGAAAAACAAGGGGTGTGATGAGTGAAATTCTATAGTACTTGTAAATTATGAATTTTTAATATATTATCATAAACTTTTCTCAAAATGTCTGAAGAAACAAGAATGAAGTTGAATGGTGTGAGTCAACAAAATACCATATGAAACTTTCAATTCTAAGTTAGATTATAGTTACATAAAGATAGTTGAATTAAAAATAACATCGTAGGTGACTTGCATTTCAATTAGCTATTCATTTATGAAGGAGGAATTAACTATATGCAAGTGCTCCACCACTTGAATAAATGCCTACAAACACAGTACCATTGTACAATCTATCCCTGTCCATACGTTAATCAATCAGTACAGTTTGAGTTGGTCTGAGAACCTGTCTACTCTTTCATCTCCTTCTGTCTAAAAATGGTAATTAACAGTTTGGAAAAAAACCTTTATTTTATATTGCTTATCAGTGTTAACTTCTCTCCTCCTTCACAAATATTTTCCCTTCACCTCTTAAAGTGAAAACCAAAGTTCTTTTGCTCCATTTCTTGCAGGTTTGAGCATCAACTCCTCTACAACAAAAGGAAATTATTGAATCATCTTATTTTCTTCTACATATCACAGACAAAGAATAATAAATTTCAAAATAAATCTTTTTAGTTTGTTGTAAATCCCATTTGTGTCCTTAAGCCAAACTAATTCTGGTTTCTTCATTTTGGCAATTTGACACTTTTAGGTATTTTCATAATAGCTTACCCTAAACAGACTGGTTTTCCCTTTTTAATTTCAGCATTCTACCAAAATTAGAATTCTGCAGGTTTTTCCCATTCAGATGAGAAATTGATGAGTTGGTTATTTCTTTGATGTATTGCCACTTATTCAGAGTGAATATGCAACATCCTATTTCCTTGAACTCAGGAAGAATCAAACAGGGTGTTTCATAGCTTAGCGTTCAAAGCTTCTTTAAGCCAGCACTTACCCTTAGCTTTTTTCAGGGTTATAGTCTTCATGTCACAACATATGCTTCCTTCTGTCTTCTCTGTCAGCTTCATATGGTGCTTCTCTTCCTCCCCATCTGCTTCTCTCCCTATACACATCTTTCTTAAAAAAAAAAAAAGTTTAGTGAAACCTGTCTGTACACACAGTTTGAATTCCTTATCAGCCATATGCATGCCTGTGTTTTGGGCCATAATATGTTACCATATTTATTTGGAGTATCCTCTTATTTCAGCTTCCTGGTTTAATCAGATATCTCAACTTTTTAAAAACTTCTGTTTGAGAATACTGTATATATAGCTCTACCTTACAGTTTCGCTAGGTTTAAGGCAATCTAGGGCAATACAAAGAGTTCTGAGTTTCAGTTTGTGTTCTAAATCTAAATATGAAATACTTGTCATAGATATTTTCACATGATCAGTTTTGATATACACAGGAGGATTACTATAATGAGAAAAATGACATTTAAAAATGAGACTTGGTTCTTTTGCTTTCCATGATTTGATGAAGGAGGTTCCACCTACATTAAAGCAGCTTTACCAAATAGCAAGTATACAAGGGCTTTTTCTGTTCAAATCCATCTTTGGTTAAACTAGACACCCATAACAAATTAATCATTCATGGTGGAGGGCAGAGCTGTCAAACTCATTCTGTGGTGAAGACCAAATTTGTCTGGGGAGACGGGCTGGAAATAAAAAGTTTCTTGCCAGACAGCTAGTTTTACCTCTCACTACGGCATGTGCTTCTGCAGAGATTGGGTTCTGCTGGGGCCGGGGGGAGAGCAGAAAGAGGAAAACTCCCCTTTTCTGAGCCTGTGGGGCTTGGCAGTTCAATACGTTGATTCTGGGATGACGCTGCTTCTAAACCAAATGTTTCCAGTTTACAGCAAGGGAGACCAGAATGCAGGAATTTAGTAAGGCGGCGTTGCCCTTACAGGCGGCCTTTGGCATGCTCTGACTCCATCTCTACACTAGCTGCTGTCTTGGGAGGTTCAGAGAGACACAGAACCGATCCTGTCCCCCACCGCAAATTGGCTTTGTCTGGTTTAGCCATTCATTCATTTCTGGCTCATTTTAACATAAATTACAAAGGGAGCTTTAGAACAGTGGAAAAGATGTAAGGCCAGATCCTGGCTGCTGGATCCAGAAGTGTGTTTGACATGCCCGTTGTTAAGAGGGCCCGTTAAGGTTCTGCATCTCCCCACATACTCTGTAAGAACTATGAATTGTCTGCATTTCTGGAATTGGTGGAATCTGTTTTTCTTTGCAGAACAGATCCTTCCAGACTGATCTGATGGAACTGCACACTCATTTCCAGCTCATTCATTAGCTATCCTGATTACAAGTTCCAAATATTTAGTTCTGAGATTATTTCACCACAACAAAACATTAAGAAAATGCTTTTCTGTCTTCTGTGGTTTTTAATTAACTGCGCTACTTGAGATTCCTTGAGGTCAGCAAATGTGTCAGCATTATTCACCTTTTAGGTCCAGTATGAGTCACCCTTCTGTAGCAGGATTTAAACATAAATGTGAATGAGACTATTTTTCTAATCTGATCACTCTTCTGTAGTATTTTACTATTTCAATCCCCTTCTTACCTTTCTTACTATGCTTTCTGCTTTGTTCTGCTCCTGCTGGTCTGCACCCATCATATTACATCCCCTACCCATTGCGTACCCTCTTCCTTCGCACCCCCCCAGTTGCTTACTGCTGTCATGGAAGGCAGAAATTATTTGAAGGAGCTCTTACTAATGGTGCTGTGGCATTTGACGAGCATGACAGAAAAAGGGGTATAGAATAATTCTGTATCCTTTTCTAATAATAGGACGTTAGATGTAGGATGCTATTTGCGGCATAGAGATAGCTGCCAAGAAAGGAGTATTGTATAACTGGAGATGGGCTGTACGAGTGCGTGCACAGTTTGCTTACGTGAGATTTATTCAGTTCTGTATTTGTGCAAGGTTACTCAGCTGTTTTGCACTGTGGTGCTGTTCACCATGGAATTTTTCCCACAGCTGAAAGAAACCTCAGAAGAAAATATTTTCTTTGGAAAGAGGTAGTGTTTTCCAATGTTGGGAAACGCACGGTACTCAGGGAAGACTTGTTCAGCTCTACAGAAAGACTTGTTTATCTCTAGGAAATACAATACATTGTATTTCATATTAAAGAAGGAAGGCCTCTGCATTTTCTTTCACGTTATTACTTCTGCAGTAAGAGAATTATTTTTTCTTCCCTGGTTTTTTTCATTTCTCTTCAACATGTTCTCTGTTTCTGCCTAAAATTTCTTTTTCCGCTTTTGCTTCATGGCAAACTCAAAAAGGAAAGTTTTGCCAATGTTTTTCTTTAAGCTTTAGAACAACAGAACTTTAGATGTCAGTAGAATCTTTAACCGCAACAGCAATCAGAATACAAATCCAAATAGCATACAATCACTTTGCTATATATATTTTCATTGCAGCAGTAACAAGGGAATTTTAAAGTAAACATATATTAAGAGGAAGGCCAACCTTAACAAACTGCGAGGGACTTCTGCCCCCATGTAAGTCTAGCCATAGAGCTAGCATGTGCACATGCAGCCATTCAGCTTGTAGGATACCAGTCACCATAACAGCCGTAGTGGTTCAGACCAGCCATCCATCTAGCCCTGTAACCTATCTTCCACTGTGAGTGAGTGCTTACGAAATAGAAAGATAGGACGAGCAGACATGACAGGTCCATCAAATACTCACTGAGACTCTTTGGATTTGCAGCTCAGGATTTCCTGAGGAATCGCAGTTTCAGTCTCGATTTTGAAGTTTCCCCATCTCAGTAGGGCTTCGAAGTCCAGCTGCCTTTCTTCATGTTTTCCTCCTAGTTCTTGCAGTGGAAACAGCTTCTGCGGTGGGTACCAGCAGACTGGACCAACCTTTGCTGGTATTGGACAATGTTCCTAGCATCTGTACTCCTTCTTTCCCTGCCTCCCATTTAGATAGAAGTAGGAACTCAGTGGAAACTGTGAGGGAAGAATTTCTCATTAGGCAGATAACACTTCCCTCACATGATTCTCACTTTTTCTCCCGTGTCTATCTAGTAATAGCTATGCAATACATCAGTGGATTTCCCATCTTCTCTATATGTAAGTTTAGAAAGCCAAGAATAAAAAAGGAACAAAAGCCATAGATTAGAAGGTTCTGAAAAAGTAAGTTTTATGTTTCTAAGAAGGCCTTTTTTTCTCAGAAATGAAAATCCTTTGATTTATTCTTTATTTTGTGACATAGAATGGGTGAGAAACGTTGTATTTTTAAGTCGCAGTAAGCTGTTGTAGTACCATTACACTCCAGGATTCTTTCCCGTGTGATGCTTCAAGTAGATTACAGAATATGAGTGCAAAGCTGTACAAAATGGCTTTTTCTAAGAGAAACATATGTAGTGTTTTGACAGACTTCTCAGACATTTTTGTTGGAAACATCAGAAATGAAAAGTTTAACCAGAAGTGAAAACACAGTGGACCCATTTTGATTCCCCTCCTCTAAAAACTTTAATGTGCCTTGTACTTTTTTATTTGAAATATATTTATGTCCAACCATATGTTTGTAAAATAAATTTGAGACATTCAGAGTAGAGTGTGGAAAGGAACTGAAGATTAAGTCATCCTCAGGCACTAAGGCAGGTGTAGTCTGGTACATCCCTATCACATGCTTTGCATCCCCCTTTCTTTGATGGGGGGAGAGTGGAATTCTGCAAACACCTGAGAAAACCTGTTCTATGTCTTTGATAGCTTTATTGTTGAATTCACTTGTGCATTATAGGATCCTTTTCTTTGCTACAAATTAGATTAATTATACCTGGTTTTAAACCTAGCCCTTCTCAAAGTGTTCGGAAGCTGATACTGTCCTTTCAGGCTGTTGACTTCCAGACTAGACAAATGCAGTTTTTTCAGTCTTCCTTTACTGTTTAAATTATCTATAGCTTGTATAATGTTGGTGTATTGCTTTAGATTCCTTGCAGTTTGCCTACATCTTCCTTAGGAAGAGGTACTGTAATCTGGGCACTTGATTACAGGTGAGCCCTCAACCATGCACAACTCTACTTCAGTTTGTTTTACACTATAGCTTTACTGATGCATTCTAAAATGAGATTGCAGGCTCAGTCAGTACTTTCCAGAACCACTCTGCAGGCTCTTACTCCCTTCTACTAATTGGCAATCACTTGCTGTTTTGTATCTGTGCTTCTAATTGTTTTTAAGGCTGTTGTCTCTCTCTTTTATCTTACGGGTTTGAGACTTTTTGAAATTATTATTATTCTCCCGCACTACACTTACAATTCTCACAGCTTGTTGTCACCTTAAGTTTTATTGTGGATTTTCTCTGATTCTCCATCAAAGTTGAAGTGTTTAATACAGCAGAATTCAGGAAACAACCCATACAGTCTCCCACTTGAAAACATTCCCAATCTGGTCATGAACCTTTGATACTCACTATAAAAAATCCAGGTTTTAACCATTCATGTATTCCTCTCTTAGACCGTTAACGTATTTCTTAGTCTATACGAACAGTAAGTACTCTCGTGTTAAAAGATCGCTATTCTGATTATGCTATAGATGAATAAACAAATAAATAAAATGGCAAAGGTGTGAAGGAAATTATTTGTTCATAGTAAACCCACATTACTTGTTTCAGATTAATTATCTGATTGATAAATTCTTCTAGTATCTTTGCATGTATCAAAGGTAAACATTAGATTATAATGCATTTAGTGTGTTTTCCCCCTTTTAAGACCACACAGCATTCTTTTCCAGTCATCTGGAATCACACCTATCCTTCATAAATTTCCAAAGAACTGCTAAGTAAGTGACAGGGATTGCCCTGTCCTCCTCCTTTTTTTTTTCTCCTTGTTACATTTCCTTTTTGATTTTGTGAGTTTATTAAAGAGCTCTTGATTACAACCACATTGGTGTTTTAGTATATTTTATCTTCCTTCCACATCAGGATTGTTTGCCGTTGTGTATGTAGTTTCAGTTTTAGAAATTGTGGCAAGTTTATTTGAACAGGCGTTTATCCACCAGTTTCCTGAAATTTTCTAAGTTTGGGGGATTTAAACTTAGTTGTTCTGTAGCATTAATGTTTTTCCTTGGAAATAGGAACTCTCAGTGATTATTTTCATTCTAGATATATTTCCTCTTAAATATTCTCATGAAAAAATCAGAATCAAATGTAAAATACCTTACTGAACTTAAACTACTTTTCAAGCTAGCATACACATGTATACAAAACATACATCTTTTTATAACTTCTTTTTTTTTAAGGTCTATAGTTTTAATACATGAGGCCTTTACCACCAAGCTTGGTCTTTTTTCATTCAGTTGTTTAAAAAACCTAAAATATCTCATGTCTCCATCTTCTTTCAGAGGTGGTGGTGGAGATTTTTTCTGTTGTATCTCAAAGTGCAATACTACCTTTTTTTTTCCTTTTAACATTGCCCAGACTTTCAATAAACATGTTTCATGGCTGTCTCTGAAATTCAGAGGAAGTAAACTATTATGTGCTAAACAAAAAGTATCTCTTTCTTGTTTTTCACAGGAACAAACGCTGATTTGTCTTGGCAAGCTTCTGTGATGCCAGCCTAAGTTTTATCTTCTGGATACTAAGACTTAGTTCCTGTATTGCCCATTTTCCTCATTGCAGTGTGTAATCAGCTAAGATATGTAATAGACTGATCCATTTTTCTTGTCTCCTCAGTTGTTTTTTTCTCCTTCCCCTCTTCCCCCCCCAAAGTTAAAAAAAAAAATCAACCTTCGAGATGAGTTTTCTCCCATTTTGGGTTCTCTGTGGTACAACATCATCCTCCTTCAAACTAGTTTAGAGCTTTCCTAAGTCAATGCATCAATCATACAGGTCATCTGATGCTAAAAAGAAAATCTTTTATCTCTGCATAGCAGGTTTTTGTTTTGGTTCATAGTCCCATTTTTGAGGAAATCAAAGATCTCCTCTCAGCAGTATCTGTTGTGTCCTTATCAGCTACAGCCTTCATCTATCCACACCTTTACCATCAACCAGAAATACTCTGTGCTTGTGCCCATTTCACTTTATCTCCTCGCACTCTGTCTGCAGTAATTTCTAATCTGCTTGGAGTTGTATCCTGCAGTGTTACTACAGGGTAGTGATAGGCAAGTGTGTGTGCAACTGCTGCTCCCGAAGCGCCGCCGAAGAGGTCCTGTTTTCAGGTGTTTTCAGTGTTTCATGGTTTGTTGGACACAGAGGCCAGCAACCAGAGCCTTGTCCCTTCCTTCTTACCTTAATATAGCTTAGCTGGAGGGTTCCTCGGGTTTGGTGTTTCTGTATGCATTTTGTTAGCACAGTCTGTACTTTCACAGATACTATACTATGAAGATCGTCTTTAGACAATTCACTTTTCTGATTTCTGAAAAATATTCCCAGCAGATGTTTCTCTTTCAATTGGCACTTCTGGGTTTGTTTTTTGTTTTTTTTAATTTTATTTTATTTTGAGTTTTTTTAGAGTGAAAAAATAAGTTTACACAGGTTTATTTTGACTGACTCAGGAGCACCATGTCTGTCATAGACTTCACGTGACTTGAAGGAGGTTGCTGTACTTGGTTATACTGCTTTCCTCATTGATAAAATAGATATGGTAATGCACAGTATACTTCTAAAGAGTAATTAAATCATTCAAGTTGGTATTGAAAGTACTGCGTAGGTTTGGGGTTTTTATCTGTTTTTACATGGCTTGTATAGATTTGGTACATTTGTTATTATAGCATTTACTTTTTCTATATAACCGTGTTTCTTCTTAACCTGGGTTTTTTTCAGCAGTAATATCTGTTCACATAGAGGTTTGACATATATGTAGATATATTTCTTGTACACTTACAGACATAAAATATCTGACAATGACAGAATGCAAGCTTCTCCCAATATTTGTGCTCCCCAGTATATTGATATCTGTTGTCAATAATATAGGCTGCTGGTTAGGTTGTAAAGCTCCATTGCTCAAGAGTGTTATATTTTGAAGTCATCTGTCATGGATGTGTTGTAGAGATAGGAGACTATTTATGTTTATGGCATTTTAAGTAACTCAGTAAAACCCTGTAGAATATACAGAAAAGGCTTGTTTACTGTCATCACTGCTCACTTAATCCTGTGACCTTGACATGATAGTACGCCCATAAAGCTCCCTGCGGGTAGTTCAATAAAATAGATGAACATCAGAGTCTAATGATTGTTTCAGCTTCAGGAATATACTGCCTTATGCTGTAAGTATTTCTTAAACATTCAATAGCGCTGAACCATTTTAAAACCCAATAATGTAGCAAACCATCCAATTGTCTAGATTATTAGAAAATCCACAAAAAATGCATAAGCCACATGTACTTCTGCTGTTCAATTTGACAATGCTAACCATTGTTTTAAAAAATATTCTGTATACATAATGCCAACAGACAAAAATTAAAATGAAATTATTTCTTAAAATTTAAGGGTACTTATTTTTCAGATTCCCATTGTTATTTCTCTTCTCTCCTGATAGTAAATTATATTTATTGGGTGAGAATGCTTTTTGGGTTTGTTACAGTCACAATCTGAATCTAGGAAAGATTCAGGTGTAAGAAATTTCTTTTGATGATTTACTAGAAGTTATGTTTGCACTAATGGTAGGAAGCAATAAAAATGTACATAAAGAGGAAGCTAAATTTGACGTCTCTTAGGCCCAGTTTAGAAATACTACTAAAGCCTTTGGGCTTTGCCATAAGAGGGCCTTAATTTTTATGCATAATATATCTTGTGCTATGTGAAAACATGGAGGGAAGTAAAGCATGATCTATTTGCCTCATGGTGAGTGGAAGTGTTGTTTTGGCATTATTAAAAAATGTTCTTTTTAAAATTTTTTTAATGTATAGACATTCAAGTTTCCAATTGCTATTAGCTAACAATGCATTATTTCCAGGCACACTGTAGTCTTTTACACTGAATAGTACCCCGCCCAACCTCTTGTGTTTTCTTGAATCAAAAGTGATGTTTTCAAAGTTGATGACAGCTTCACAGTAGAGGAAGTTTATTTAGTGAACTTCAGAGAGTATTTTCAGTGGTAGAGCTTCATACTGAACTGTTGAGCTAAAAATCTCTGAAAATTAATTGAGTGAAATCTGTCAGGAAAAAAGAGCAGCAGGAGCAAGAGCAGGATGTGATATGTATCCACCAGAACAAAATGGAATCTGCTATCCTTTCTGATTTAATCTCAATTAAGTACCACTGAGAAGCATGAGATAAAATAAAAAAACACCCCACATTATTTGGCTACATGCCAGGCAAGGTTGAGTAAGAAAAAAATTGTTTCTTTCATAATAGTCTTTGCATTTGAGATCATCATGAAGAGTTAATGAATTTCTCTGTTTGTGTACTCTTAGAGGACACAGACAGACAAACTGTTTAATTGTTCCCCAAGTATATGTTACTTTTCATTTTTAACAGTCTTGGAATTAAAAATGTAGAAAAACTGATTGGAAACTTGTGGGACTGGCCACCAATTTCTCTGATAATGGCCTCAATGAAAACTATACTGTCTGTTCAATTTTAACAAAGAAGGTGTTATAAAGGTTTGAGGCCTGATGGAATAAAACCAAAGTATTAAAATTAGTATAAAAGACAGATTGGAATTCATGTACAATTCAGTAATGTTAGAGGAATATCACCCATTGTCTTTAAAAACAAGGAAATTACTTTTTACATACAAATTATATTTTTCCATTAGCGTACATGGTCCTTTAGTGTATCAGATATACTCAGGCTTAGTTTTCAACTTACTTTTTGGACTAATGACACTGTGTATGTTGCTGCTTTTGTTTGGTGATGAATATATATTCATCTTCATATATTGTCTTCCCTGGAAGGAAACAGACCTGTTTCTTCCTGAATGGACATCCAGTGGAGGCCAGGTACATCAGTTCTTCTAGTGTGTGTGTTGCAGAAGCTAAATCTACAGGTCGTCTGTCGGGTTCTGGCTATGGTATTCCCTGTATATCTGCATCACTTGATAATCTTTAGCCAAGCTATGAAAGGGTGTTATTGCCAGCTGTTTGGGGAAGTTTAAAAGGTTCTGCTGGACACTACTAAATTTTAAACAAAGATCTTTTCTTAGGAATGTCCTATCCTGAAAGTAGGAGAATAGCTCCTTTATTTCAGTGACACAGTGACAAATTACTAAGGGTGGTGCTCTCAATGCAATATTTGTTTAGAGGATTCCACTTCTTTAAAAGTAATCAACAAATTCTCAATTTGCATACACTAAAAGCAAAAAAATGTACTTCTAAATTCTTGTTCTCTAGTATTAGGATTAGAAATATATTTACTTTTCCCACTCTTTCATTAAATTTTTCACAATCCCCATAGTAAAGCTGTAATGCTACTGTTTTCTAAAAGACATACATTCCTTAGGAAAAATCTCTGCTGTAAAAATGAAAAGGCCAGAATGGACATTCCCTTACAAGAGAACTTTGACAGATTCCTGCTGTCATTCATGGTTTCCAAAACATTTATAAGATGTTAAATCACAAGCAGCTTTTGAGGTAGCTTTTAGTAAATAATCGTTTCCTGGGTGCTGGCTTCTTAGGTTGTCCATTGGCTCTAATACTCAGAAGTTTTTATTGTTTTTCTCCCTATACCAGTGGGTATTACCAGTTGTAAAAGCAAGACACATACCTTCTGCTAGTATTTTTTCAACCCTATTAGAAATTCATAGCTAATATCGTCACAAACATTAGAGAAGCATAAAGGTCAGTGAATGATATAATTGGCATACATATAACTGAATGATGATAGTGGTTCCAGAAATTGCGGTCACTTGGACACCTAGAGTGGATAAATTAAGGAGGGGCAAGGAAGATTTTCATCCTACCTGACAAATACTGTCTGACTGAGAAACAGCTGTAGGTGTGACTGAAGAGTCATTTTGTAAAACCTTTGAGTTTAGACCTGGCAGACAACCAAATTCGGAAGGATCTGGAGGCAGCGGTCCTTACTCCCCAGTTTTTATTCTCATGTCTGACATTAACAGTGAAACCATGAAGTATCAGTCAAGCATTTGTGTTACTTTTTGAGCTGCCTGACTTTCAAAGTAGTAGCACGTGTTTTGATTATTCTGAGAGCAGAAGAGAAAGGGGTGAATCTTCTCCCTTTCCGTAACCATGCTCACCACTCTTCGCTTTGTTCTCCTTCTGATGGTAAAAAAAGGCAATCAGCAACAAAATCAAAAAGCTTTACTAGTCCATCATCAGTGCAGAAAGATTAAAGTTTGAAGTCCTTTATGAGCTGGAATAATTTTCAGAAATTCCAGGAAGGACTAATTTCCTTAATGGAGATTCTAAACTCTGATCTGTCTTCACAATTTACGGTTCAGATCAAGAAGGAGCAAAACTCTTAGGGTCATTGCCTGAATTTGTGAATGAGGGAAAGATTGCTGGTATATTCCAACATTTACTCTATATTTACATAACAACTTCCTTTCTTTTTCTTTTCTAAACCAGTCAGCAATAATGAAGGGGTAACATGGTTTACACGATTTGTAGTTGTGAGGTCTGCGGCGCCTTCTTCAGATTTCTCCCTAAACACAATTGTCAGTGCAATTCAGTTTAGAGTCAATTATGGGCCTCCATTTACAGTATCTAGGTGTTGCCTAACCTTCTGAAACTTTCCTGTAGACTTGGATCAATGAAAATTATTTAAATGACACCGTATTGAGTGCGCTCAGTAGTTTTTACTCTCTAGTGTATCGAAAACAAGGGAATTTAATGTGCATAATTTATCTGGATATTTCATGTATTGAGATCAGGAATTAAGAGATAAAAGTACTGTAAAATGCTGTTTCATTTTGTGTACTGCATTAAGTGATTGTGCTCATGCATGCATTCGTACCACAGTAAGAGTTAAGTTATAGAGTATAGTTTTTGAGATTTTCTTCAGCACTGTTGCTTAATTATTTTGAGTTTTGTGGTTTAATTATTTATTTGCATTTTTGGTCTTACAAATTATCTGCTTGGGCATATTTCTTAAGCAACTGACTAATGCAGGAATATTTTGCATCTGATTTTGGGGGTGGGTAAGAGTTGTTTTTCTGTGGGTCAAGAAAGCAATAAGAGTGAAAAAATGATGTGTTATTTCCATGATCTAAATGTTCTGCAGCAGTAGCAGCAGCTGAGCAACTCACTATTATTCAATGCTACATTAACTTTTCCATTAATGCTGGTGCTGTAAAATATGAAGCCCTTAAGCATCGTGAAGTTGCTGCCTGATTTTTGTTCCTTTACATGGCTGCTGTATATTTGCATGTTACAACCATTATATGGATAATCACCATCATTACTTTTTAGAAGGTCATTCTCGTCTTGTTCTGAATATAGTTAGATACAGAAAAGCCTTAACAGAAGAAAGAGTCTTTAAACGTATTTGCTACAAATGCTGTCTTTTTAGTTTATTTGCATCTATGATTATATGATGGCAGCCCAAGTGTCAACAAGATATTTTGCTTCTGGGTTTTTCTTTCTTTCTTCATTAAATAAAAAACAAAACCAAAAATAACCCAAGAAAACAAACTAGAGACCATGAAAGACTATTTTTTACTTGAAAAAAAAAAAGAAATAAAACAGTCCTGCTAGAGGGAAATTATTTTTCAGAAGTTATTAAATGTTATTTTGCACCGAGATAAATTTTCGTTATGTAATAAACATAATGATATTTTCAACATGCTGGAAATTTTTTTAACTGAGTAATATGTGGAGATTGGAATTATGATTGTTCAGATTTCTTGTAGTTTTTAAATCTTTGTTGCAAATACACATATTTATGGGAATAGTAGACCTAGTAAGTGCCATTAACAAATCAGAGCAGCAATTCATGGCACTTCCGACCAAGACATACCAACTGTTCCACCCACTCTCCCCTCCAGAATTCACAGTACAGTTCATATGGGAAAGCAAGATTCTTTCTTCAGCTATGAAAGCAGCCACTTTATGCCCTAAATAATGAAGTTATAATCTTGGTGGTGCCAGTGAGGTGACACCTCAACGCTGAATAAATCATTTCATTCTTTATCTATCCACCTTGTTTTCCTCATCTCTAATACATGAATTATGGTACTTTGGTAACAACAGAGTGATTTGAGATCAGTTGATGGAAAAAAAAGCCCTAAAAATAGTGCTTAATTAATATCTTATTTTAAGAGAAAGGTTTTAAATATTTAGTGCTGCTTTGCTTTGCTTTATTTTTAAACATGCTTTGGTCGTGTAGTTCTTTAATGAGTTTTTGCTATGCCTCAGATTCATTGTCTGCACTCTTTTGATGGTTAAAATCAGCATCTGAATAACAGGATGAGTTTGTGCGATGGCTCATATAGAGTCCCTTTTGGAACAGGATGAAAAGGCACATCTGATTTGACTAGCAAGTCCTTACTTCAATTGTTTTGTTTCTTTTCTGCGGTTTTCTCTCCCACCTCTCTGTCTTACAGAATTTTTGTGATGCTAATTCTTTTTTTCAAATTCAGGTATTTTGATGTTGGTATTATTTGATTTCAGGTACACATAGGAAGATTAATTCAGTATCCAAATGCTAGAAATAACATTCTGTATTCTATAAATAGACCGACTATCCATATTGAGCCCTAAATCTACAAAGAAATTCTACCCTGGTTTCATGACATTACATTTATAAGGAACTTTAGAATTTATTATATTCTTTCCATTATGCAAATACTGCTTTTATTTCAGGAATTTCGCTTACTCAGTGTCTAACTTATCATTTAGGAATTTTTCACAGTCCTGTTTAGTAATCACTAATCTGAATGGCATTGTGTTACCAGCACATGTTCTGAGTGTGCACTGACTAATCTAAACCCTCTTGGGTGTTGCTTGAATCTCATCCCTGGACTGTGTCCTTCCAACAGAGGATTATGATTTTTCTCATTTCTTTCTCAGAAGCTGCTGAGAAAATTCTTTTACACTTTTATCCAGGGTATATTTCCTCCCCAGACCTGGTCAGTGTCTTTTCTGTGTTGATGCCCTGTCTGGATAGTGTATCTGTACTTGCCAGCAGCAACGTGGCACTCAGAAATGTTTGTGGTCCTGTTTAGGCAGCTCATGAAGGGGACTTTGGGGAATGGGAAAGAAGGGGGTAAAGAAAGTCATTGGTTCAAACTTGTAAATTACTTTTGAGCTTTTTTTTTAATTGAATAAGATACTCAGGATTGATGACACAATTTGGAACAAGAAAAGCTGTACAATTAAAAATTGTCTAACAATCACACAACTTTTTTAATGAATTCAGTGTTTATATCAGTTTGAGTGGGCTGTCATAAAAATCAGTAACTACATATGAGCAAAGTAACATACAAAAATGTATGTTTTGAATGCTGAAGAACAAGAGCTCTTAGATCTCACAAAAAGCAGATTAGAAAAGCCTAAGGTGGATAAAACCCAATGTGCTTGTGCAAATAGTATTGTCGTGTAAATATGCGATAAAGACTTTTGTTTCATAAAAGAGCTGTTTCTACTTTAAGAATTTGTTTTCCTTTGATTTCTGGGGAAAAAAAATAAAAAAAATCCTCTTCCCTGAAGCATTAAGTGGTTCTAGGTTTGGGAAGTAACTTAGTGTAAGAATTTAATATTCACTGTAACTGAATATTTTAACTTGAATTTCTAGTTTGTCCTAGTCGTTAAAACTGAAAAGAATCTCACATACTTGATCAAAAAACAAAAGAAAGTTTTATGATGTTCCTTGATAGAATACAGTTAAAGGATTAACAGTGTAAGTCAGACTCTGAAATGAAAAGACAAAAATACATTACTCAAAATATCATTTTAACAGTGATTAGCTGTTATCTGGAAAAATAGATTTCACTTCACTCAGTAGAACGCCATATTTTGTTGGGAATCAAAGTTTACAAAATAAATTTCAATATTTTTTAGTATGGCAGGTGATGAATGTTCTCCCACAGAGGTTATATCAGAAAATCAATATTTGTAAAATTGAAACAGTATAGGTTTGTATTGATCCATGTGGCTAAATCAAAATGAAAGGCTTTGTAACAGCTTTCTTAGACAGTCTGCTACCCAGTAATGGCAAACTATCAATTTTAGCTTTCCACTGATAAATCAGCTTGAAAATTGGATGTCAAATTTTTTTTTTACTGAAGTAGTGATTTTTTTCTGCCCTCTGCCCCTTTCTTGATGTGTTAGATTGGTTTATAAGACTAAGCTCTGCTTTTTTGAAAGCAGTTGTCAAAACTGACATTTAGATATATTTTGAAACAAAACCTAAACTCTTAAAGCCTAATTTTGTCTACTAGCTGGCTTGCTGGTAATCCTGTGTGTCCACCTCTGTGTAAACAAACATGAATATATGTTTAATACTGAAAATGACGTTGATTTAATACTCCAGGTATATATGTTTCTCTCTTTTCTGATCTCTGGAGTTCACAAAGGTCAGGTCGTCAACTGCAGCTTTTAGAAACTCATGCTCCAGAAACTATTTTAGCTTTCAGTGGTTGGGAAGATTGATTTTTCTTTAATTGACTGATTTTCTTTTTTATTTTGTGTTAAGTGAGACTTTATGAAATGATAACAAGAACATCAGTTTCAGCTGTAGGTTGCAACATGTTCTGAAAACCGGCATGGTTGCTCTTTGTTTTTAATGAGAGAGAAAAGAGGATACATTTGCTTTTACTCAGAAAATAGATAGCAAAATCTTTTATAATGGTGGGGGGAAACCCTTTAATCTGGGTCAAATGCAGTAGTTTTCACTGGCAGTTGACAGTGCCATACCTTCATGTCTGTACAGCAGAATATAAGTTAGCTCGAGTGGGTATTGATTGTGAAGTTTGCTGTTGTATAATTACTTTTGGCTGTAGAAAAATGTGGTGTGTATTGATCTAGATGGAAGCATTTGACTAGCAGTTTCCCTTGGCTAACAGTGAGTGTCATCTTTCAGCCATGATAAATGGTAACACTCTGGGTCAGCATAATTACTTGGTGGTGAAATGAACCTCCTGTACCCTTCTCCCTCTCACGCCAAGGAACCACCATAATCATCTTTATCTGAAAGCCATGATTTACTGAACTAACCAGCCCCTTAATAAAGTCCTTTTCCCCCTCCCCACAGTGTTCACCCGCTTTAATTGTGGCTCTGTACTATTATTCCATTCTGAACCCACAAGTATGATTTTTTTTTTTCCCCCTAACCCCTGTCAGTCGACCCAGACCTGCAGGAGGCCAGCTCTTGCAACGATCTTTTAATCTGTAGTATTTATGTAGAAAAAGGAGAAAGATTAAGGTGTTCATCGTTTTGACACGCTGCTTTTTAAGTCTTGGAATCAACTGTTATTAACGCACTGGTAAATTATTAGTGTACTGCAATGAAAACTGCTGTATGAATTTATTGTCAGTAGCCCTTTAATTTTACAGAGTAATGTGCACTCTGGATGTCCTGTCTTTTAAGAACAGATGAGGATATCTTTTCACAATATGCTGCTAGAACAGCTTCATTTACAATAATTTTGACACCTCATTTAATAACAGTTTTAAATGTAAGATTTTTTTTTAAGTATTAGCCATTTTTCTGTTCACATGTACATCTAATATGTGACAAACATGTTTATTAAAAATAAGGAAATTGTATTTATTGCTAGAACAGAAAACTATGATGATTTGTATTGTTTGGCACCTTTTTAATGAGAAGTTTTCAATTTGTTATCAATATTTCATTAAAACTTTGTAGCGTGTTGTTGAAAATGGATTTGTGTTTACTTGCCAGTAGTGTAATATGGCCCTGGGGTAATGACTTTTTGTTAAGTAATGTTAGTTAAAGAAAATCTGGCAATAGTTTTAGATCATTTTAAGACAGCTGTGAAGGGTTTGGATAAAGGTCATTTTCAATGATTGTGCTTAGTTAAATAAATGTGAAGGGTTTCACAATGGGAATCTTGCTTTTCAGTATGCTGTCATAAATTTCCCTTTAACACATCTGGGAATACGAAGTAAAATGTAGTTGTTTCTGCCTTGAAGGCAATGTATTTTATATTTTCCTTGCTTTGTTTGTTTTCCCCTTATAATGCTGTTTATTCACATAACTAGAGTTCAAAGGTTTTACTTTGTCATAAATTAAATCTTCTATTCTCTGACAGTTTGTGGGACCCGCTGGATATAATTTTCAAATGGTTGTAACTCGAAGATTTTTTGCTGAGATTTAGTCATTAAAAGTGTTAAATTTTCTGACAACTCAGCCTCTATTGTGACCCTGGTTCATTGCTTGCTCTCTCCCTTGGCCACAGCTGGCCTCTTGCTGTTCACAGCTGAAAAGTGAAATCAATGCTGGGTCTAACAAAATGCAGATGAAAGCCATTCTGATCATATATAGTCATTTCCCGTAATTTTATCAGCCTTCAGTTTCTTAAATGATCTCTGGAAATCATTGTTTGTTCATGTGAATACAATATCGAATTTTGTGATAAAATGTCCCGTCTTTCTGAAAAGTAATACTTTCTTATGTGTTAGTAGTGATATACAGCTCACATTGCCATAGCATGACTTTTTAAAATACCAGTCTGCTCCTTCCCCCGTTCCCTCCTGAAGGGAAACGCTACGTATCAAAGCTCGTCAAAGAGCTGCTGGCTGAATCCTGCCGGCTTTGAGCCTTTGGAATCTTGCGAATTGAGGTTTTTATGTTCTACAAGGCTCAGAGCTGGAAAGTAAGAACTCTTACCATGTGTCAATCCACATTGCCATTGATCTCTCATCCTTTTTATTTTTATTTGAGCAAGATTGGTAGGAAAGCTATGTTGCAGTTAGAGGTGGCAGCATATGATGTAGCTTAATGCTCCAAAGGTCACGGAACTACAATGAGTTTGATGGAAAACAGCCTTTCTCCTTATTTTAAATGGTTCCTGCTTTGATTACAGGCATTTATTATAATTATCAAGAGATTAGTCTGTTGTTATAGAATCCTTGTAATGGAACCATTTAAAAGGAATATAATGGCAGTTTATTGGATTTTGCAAAGGAAAAGAGAACAGATAAAGTGGTATTTTTTAAATGGATCAACTGCTACCCGAAGCATACTGATTTTTTTCTTTTGTTTAACTTCACGTTTCTTTTGTTTCACTGTTTTCTGTTACATACTAAAGAAGTGACTCTTTTCAAATTTTGAAGATATTTTATTTATAACGTTTTCATCACGGTCTAACCCTATGCAATTTAGTTGTTAAAGACATTCCTTCCATAAATTATCTTAAACTATACATATCACAAAATGTGTACTGTCTTGCACAGCTGCTTTGTGGTTTCATTAATATCTCCATTTAAAAAATGGCAACAAAAAAGTATTCTTGATCAAAAATAATATATAAAATAAATTGCAAACTCTGTATTTCATCATTTGAAGTGCGGCTAGGATGATTTCTATTAGCAAAATACCATAATATTGATGAAGCTTGGTGAATTTCTTTCATGTTTATATTAATTTCCCCTACTTAACAGTGTACAGTTGTATTTACTGCACTTACTCCAAAAGAATAAACGTTAAGATTATAAATATATCAACTTATTCAAATGTTACAGAATACTATTTGTGACCTGGCAGTGAATGTGAGTACTAGATGACATTTTAAAAAATTAAAAGCTCATAAACTTAGGGGGTTTTTATACCAGAAACTAGTTTATATTTCAAGACCAATGAATTTCGCAGTATGTGTAAGTATGTCTTATCCTTTGTATGAACACCTTCAAAGGTTTCAGCCAAATCTACGTTATTCTAAAGAATTACAGAGCCTAAGTCCTCCTGCTGAGAACGTGCTGTCCTGTGCTTGTTAGCTGAGCAATGGCATGAGTTACTTATTACTGCTGTTAACCTGGGGAAGAAAGTTAATTGACTGAAACTTAGTTGACATGGGGCTATTTCAATGGCACTGGGGAATCAGCCCCAAAATAGCAGTGGAAAGCGATATAACAGCAAACGACAAGAATCAGATTACAAGTCTGCTACTCCAATATCTGTTGGCTGCCAGCTGAGGAGGCCTCGGGAGGAGGGTAGTATTTCCCTAGGTATCTCTGTCGTGATACTCCCCCAGCATATCCTCCCAGCTTTCAGCAAATTGTAGCTCAGGGACTTCCTGAGCCAGAGGTGATATCCTTGAGTTTAATAACATTTGGTGGTTTTCTCCCCCTCGGTGAAAGGAAACGTCTAATCCCTTTAAGAACCAACTTCTGCTGTCCACAATATGGCATAGCATTGAGTTCCACACCTTGAGTATGTTGTGTGAGAAATTCACATAAAGTCCACTCTCGTTTGTTTTGAACTCATGGCTTGATAACCGTACGTTCTCCCTCGGTCTTTTCTTATGAGAAATAGCGAGTCCTTGTTGCCGATTCACCATCTTGGTGCCATTCATACTACTAACGATCACTATTGTATCTTTCTCAGTTACAGCTCTGTTCTTTAGCTGGGGAGGTCTGGGACGGCCTTGTCCACCTTCCTCCCCTAGCAGGCTGCAGCTTATTCTGGAGCGGGTCTCTGTTAATCCTTCCAGCTGGAGTTATTTTACTTTGTGTAATAGCCAGAGAGAAGAGAATGACAAACACATGTACTTGCTTCTCTCTCCTTCCCCACCCACCCTCCCCCATCTGCGATGTGCCAGGTTGTAGCTTTATTGCCATTAGGAAGCTAACCAGGAATGACTAAAGCTTCCTCAACCAAATCCACACGTCTACACTGACTCAATGTTTTCAAAAGGGGAAAAATAGTAAAGACTTGGATTCTGAATTGGAGCAATGCGGTAAGAGAGGACCCTGGGCCTGAGCCATATGGTTGTAGTCCATTTGTTCCCCTTTCCAATTAACGTTTTACTAGTGTAAAATGAGATAGCATCATCAGAAAAGGCTGATAGTGTTCCATTCCACAAAACTTTGGTGATTCATGGGGGAAGCATGTTGTGTCTGCCATAGCTTTTCTTATATAACAGTATTTACCTTCAGATAGAATCTGCTGTAACAGTCTAGGCACAAATTATTATTGGTGTGTATATTTGAGAGAGAAACGCTTCATTGACAAAGCCTGAAAAAAATAATTTTGATTTGCTGTCGGAGGCTTTCAGAGTACCTCTGGAAGATTGCAGGCATTATGCTATATAGTGAATTGCATCTGGTGCCTTTGGATGCTGGTGAAGTTAGAGCCTATGTGTATTTCACAATGCTGAATAGTAGTTTCTCGATTTTTTGATACGCAATGTACAAACTGAAAACACTTTGCTTGCAAATTTAACTTGAAAATTAGGGAGAACAACCATGATTCTTCCGCTAGTGCATACACCTTGAGCACTGAATGACATACAGTGACTCTTGGGCAAAAAATGAATCTGGGAGTAGAGACCTTCTAAAGTAGGGAAAGAGTCCTCTTTGTCTTTCTAAAAGTTTCCATATAGTCCTAGTGCTGGGTCTACTGCTGCTCTAGGATCATTGCACCATTATGACTGTATTACGCTCATTTTATTTTGTTATTTTGGTATGCTGCCAACATAGTCTTATGGAACAGAAGTAGAACATAGATTTTTTCAAAAATTTATATCCCACTTACGCCAGAAGAGCATTTAATATCAGAAAGAGCAATGCTCCAACCTGATTGCTTTCTTCCTGCTTAATTTCAAAGGCCTGCTGCAGGCAAATGAAGGGTTTGGAGATGTTCACTAAACAGTTTTTATAAACATTTGTAGTGAAAACACCAAGTATTGTAAATAAATGAGCTATTACCAGCTCATCCAACAATCCTCCGTAATGTTTCCTGTATTTTCCTTCTACTCTGTTTTTTTCAGTGTTTGTTGTGAACATTTCTGCTCTAAAGGCAGACTCGGAATAGTTCTATGCCATCAGCCGTTTGGGGGATGGCAGAGTAGGCCCTAAGGGAAGAAATGACTGAGCCTATGCATTTGTGTCTATTAACTGGTGACTGATAAAACTCTAGCAAATTAGCGTCTAAGAAGGGTGTATTACTGAGAGTCAGTTCTGAACTTTGTGTTTCCTTGAGTGTGAGATTTTTAGCATGTTGCTTTTCTACCACGTTAGCCGTGCTGAAGGCTGCACAGATATTTATGAGTTATCGACAAAGGGGTCTTCGTTGTGCAAGGACCAACGGTCATGCTGCTGACCAAAGGCTGGTCAGGCAGCACCAACAAGACTCTATCAAGTGAAGAAATTTGGGCAAGTGATCTGATTACTTATAGGGAATGAATTCGGAATCATACTGCCTTCTCACTGGTCACCAGATCACTACAGTCATAGACACACTTCGGTTGTTGTTTACAGTGTTTTTTTCATTATCAATATGTTGAGTTATACTGCCCGTTTGGAAGATAATATTGCTGGTATCGGAAATGAATTCTTAACACAAAGTTGTAAGTGTGGTGGAGGGTAAAGCCAGAGTATTTTCGTAGCATCGTATGTAGATATCGTGGTACAGTGTCATTTTCCTAAGCTCTGCCTGAAGCTAAATAATGGAAGAATTACATATTTTTTTTCAAGGGATAAGATGAATTGAAGCAGAATGCTTTTTTGCTGTGAACAAGAACACATTTTGGCGGGGGGAGTCCCAAAGCTCCACAAGAAACTTGACAGATTCAGTGTTAAACTAGAAAGAGCATCTGGCTTCTTGGTCCATAATTGAGCTTTACTACTCCTTACAATAGTAGATCCATTATACGTTCTGCCTTGGTTTGTATGTGCTGTTTGGAACCACATCACTAACTGCAGAGATTACAGAACATATGTAATAAATAGCAATTTCCATATATCTTTGCCTACTAGTGTTCAATCTGTAGTGTAAAAAAATATGTTGATATTCTACCAATAGCTTAAAGCATTTTCTCAAATTTTGGTGGAATTAAGCCCCTAACATATGTCCTGAAACATGTCTCATTTTAAATATGTTGTTGACTTTAATGGGATTTCTCATAGGCTTATACTTAAACAAACTCGTACTTCTTTTTAGAATAGGGCCTAAATTATAATTTTTTTCTTTAAAAATATGTATATACTACACCACAGATTCAGACTGTCCAAAATAATGTTGTTGATTTTTTAACATCATATTATGCATAATAAAGAATATTCTGTTTTAAAGTATTTAACTATTAGGCTTCCTCAATTGCTTTAATAACATAGTCTGATTTTTGAGAATGTCAGGGGGTTTTTTCCCCATTGCTTGAATTTATACAGTTTTTGTTTTCTGAATGTATATAATTTTATGTTCATTATTTTGTATCAGTTCAGAACAATTTTGTTTCCAGTAAGGCATTTACAGTCTGCACCTGGGGATTTTGAATGCTGACCCTCTGATTCTCCGTTGCTGTTTTATAGCAATAAAATCATAAGGCCATACTTTAAAAGAGTAACTTTGATTTTATCTTTTTTTTCATTTACACAGAGGAGATGATTTCTCTGATTTTTGTCCATTTTATGTTTCAAGATTCCCTTTAGCAGGTCAATCAAGTGATGAAAAGACACCTCCGTGTAACTTTTACTTGTAGTAATACAAGACTGGGACAAGTCAATCGGCCACTTTCTCCAATTCTCTCATTTAACAGGATCCATATAGCCTATAATTCTCATTTTCTCTCTCCTGCCTCTTGGATTTCACTCAGTCATGTGAATTCTCTGACCTGATCCTTCCCTTGACAATTCAACGCAAGTCTTAGATGCCAGATTCTTTTGTGAGAACCCCAGGTTTTTACTTTCTCTACTGTTGAGACCTTTGTTACTTGAGACAAGTGCAGTAGGATTCCTATCACACAACTTTTCCCAAGGTGCAACTAGTTCTCTCTGTCGCCTATGAAATGGGCCCGGGTTGATTAGTTAAATGTCAATAATGTTGACATCTTAAGTTAGATAAAAGGAACTCAACTCAGCTATCATTTGGTATAATTTGACAACCTTAATCTTCCAGTAAATTACAACTGTTAATTGCTAGTATTAACTTCCCAGTAATTGAACTGTGCCTCCCAGATTGCAAGAAAGGAAAACAAATTCTACCAGGTCAGAGGCAATTTTGTCCCTGTAGAAAAAGCGGTTTCCAAAAATAAGGTTATAGTCAACCTCACAGCATCTTCAAATATAATTTCTGTTGAGCTACACATAGAAGGTCTGGAGCAGCTAAATGAAGCAAGAGGTTCCAAAAGAATGAAGTTGGTGAAGAAGGGAGAGAGCAGACTGTATTTTCTCCTGAGTTGGTGATTAGAAGTTGGAGAACCTCTGAGGCTGGCATGACCTGCTCCATGGCTCTTAAGCCACATGTGGCTTTTCAGCACTTCAAGATCAACTCTTTCCCAGGGCCTGTGTCACAAGGAGCTTTGGCAAAAAATATTCTGGATGATCCAGATTCGCAGCTCAGAGAAAGTAAGCCAAAAAATAGCATCACCAAATTGCCTTCAAACCGAGGTACAGACTGAGTTCAGCTCCATTTTGTCTCACTTTCTCCCACTTTTGAACTAGTCCTAGAATATTGTCCCTTCTCAACTCATAGCTTGTATCTCACAGTCATGTGATGTTCTTGATTTTTGCTTTCTTGAACAAGGAAATTTGGCTACCCATGCCCTGAAGAGGGAGGAGCACGTCCTTCTGTTCCCAGTTATATGATTCCTTCCCCCATCAGTTGTCTACCTCAGTACTGATCCAGCCAGTAAGCTTTCCTTTCTGGTGTAATAATAGATGGGGTTTAACTCCTGTTCTCATTTCGCATCTTCCATGCAAACTATGGCAATAAAGCCTTAGAAAAAACCAAAACTGCAGTGAACATGTAAAGGATAAAATCAGCTTAATGAGCAAGGTTGAGCATTGTAATTCCTCATGGTGATTCTACACAGAAAAGTGGTGAGGCTTTGTATAGATTTATTAAATGCTGCTACTGATTTTTCTTTAACTGTAGTATCCATTTAATTAAGAATATATAGCCAAATATATATTCTATATTACATTTGTAAAGCATATCCCTATAGGAAATCATACTATACAATATCAACTGAACTATGTATCATCTTCTGCATTTTCCATGTACTTACATGTGGTTATGTTACAGATTTGTGCTACAGACAAAGGAAAAATCAGCTGTGTCTCATGACTGTCACACAGAATTGCGTAACAGATTGAGTAGCTAAAAGGAAGGAAAACATTAAGAATTATATCCAGAATAATGGATTTTCACATACTTCGTATGCAAAAACTCTTTAAAGCCTATGCTGCTTGTTTTTCAAAACCCACAAAAACAGAGATTTTTTTTCAAGACAGACAACAAGGAAGTTTTAATTCTGTGTTGTCTTTTTTTTTAATGTCATGTCTGCTTCTTCTCCCATGAGTTTTGCAGAGCCAAAAATAAATCATTAGGTCATGCTGATATATTTTGGGATGTTTTATAGAAGACTGTTTCTATACTTCTAAAGAACCTCTTGACTGTCAGAAATAAAGTATAAATAGAACAGTTTTGATTTACTTGCCAAGCTGGTTTCTTAGCTCTTACAAAAATTCCCAGGAACAAAAAAGATCAAAGTTAAGATTACTTCAGCATTTATTTGATAGTGTTGTAAACATGGTCTCTATTAAAAATTCTATAGCACTCATGGCTATGCCACTTGGCAAATGTTTATTTCATCAATACAAGTTGCATTTGTGGATAGCAATAACTGTTTATACACCAGCCAAGACATATCCACTAATTGGGCCAGCATGTCCTTGCTTCAATTCTTAAGAACGATATTAGGGTTAAAGCTAGATGTGTGCTTTGTCTAAACTTGCAGAAAGTGTAAAACTTCAGACTTCTATAAATTTTGAATTCAAAGATTTCCAATTACCAAGCTTGAAGCAGCATTTTGCAAAAATAATCATTCTGTTAAAATAGTGTATTATTAGACTTGCATTTTAATAAACAGCTCTGCATGATGGAAATTAAAATAATTGCCTAGGTAAAACTTTATTATTTATTTATTAAACTTTGATTACTGTTGCTGTTTGCTGATAGGCCTCAAGGAAGCTAATTATTTCATCTCAATGCCAGGTTTATAAGTTAGCTGTCTTTAAATAGTTGCAGCTTGAATAATTTATAAAGGTTTGAAACAGTAATTCATTATGGGTTTTTAAGAAATTGTATTTTAAAAAAAAAAGCTGTGTGTCTTAGTTTTAGAATAACACTTTAAAAATATTTAGATAAAACATTTTTTCTTTCTTCTAATTAAAGGTTTTGAGAGACAAAATTTCTATTCCTGGATGCCATAGCCTTCGAGCTGTGACTTACAAACAGCAGTAACTAATGAGATAACGAGCCCTAGCTGTCTACCCCAACCCTGCTGTTTATGTTAAAAGTACAGCTCTAGATTTTTTGACAAGTCCTTGCTGGTTTGCCATGAAACTGGACTGTAATTTGTATGCTCAGTAGCTTCTTCAGTAGTTCTTTCACAAGAAAGGCAGACACCTTAATCTGCGCATCTAGAATGGAGCAGGCAGTTGGGGCAGCATCCTCATCAGCAGTCGCAGACGTTATCCCTACTTACAAGTGTGAGCCTTTCGCCTTTGACCTTTCGGTAAGCCAATCAGGCACCAAAGTTTTCAAGAGCTTCCCCAAGTCCTCTTACTTTGAATGCCCACTTTGAAAACTTGGGACTGTTCTTTCAGTTGTTCAAGCACAGTAACTCTAACTGAAGCAACTTTTAGCTAGTGTTTAACTCTTCTAGAATTGCAGATAAGTCACAAAAGCCTAGATTTTTTGGAGAAGCTAGGACCCTGTTGTCCCTAGTTATGTATTTAATATGATAGATAACAATCTTGAAATACAGAGTAAATTGTTTTTCTTGTAGAAGGTGCCTGCTTCGTCAGAATATTGTCAAAATCTCCGAACTTCTGTGTTGTGCTGATGTGGACTGTATGGGGGTGACATTTACAACAACCTGAGGAGGGACGCCAACCTCCAGCTTTGCTTATCAGAGTTTCTTAATGCAGTGGTATTATTGCCATTCAGAATTCGAAGGGAAAATGGATTTTTTTTTTTTCCTTTCAGAAAAGGTAGAAAAAGCTACCTAAAGAATCTGGTGGTGTTCATTTCACTCAGGAGCAAAATATCCTCTCATTTACATAAGTAGAGAAGATAACACTTGTGCAGAAGGCAAAGGAGGAGGGTGTCTCACATTTGAATAAATTGTTCTGTCTTCCCTTATCAGTACTACACCTGAACCAAGCAAATAATACCAAAAAAAAACCACGGTGAGATGGGCAAGGGTTGTTTTTTGGGCAGTTGGGTTTTGTGGTTTGTTGTTGTTTGGTTTTTTTTAAATAAATTTCTGTGCAAGAAGGGAGTCAGACAATAAGGTGCTATACTAGAGGCAAATCATAACTACAAGAGAGAGTTCTCTTACTTTGCAGTGGCCTTAACACCAGTTTATTTGGGTTTTCTGCAACCAGTTGTTCACCTTCCCCAGGCAGAATTGAGTCACCGTGCTTCTGACTCAAATGCACTTTGATATTCTGGGCTGAAAAACTGAACAGAAGTAGTGAGCTGTATTATCGGACAACTGCTGTCTACAGAATTGCTGCTGGAAGAATATTTTGTGTTTGAAGCTCAAGAGATGAACTACATTGAATATTTCTTAAAAAAAGAACTTTAATTCTGCAAATACCTTAGGCAGTGTCATAAGAACGTTACCTATTAAAGTTAACCTTGTTCAAAACCCAGCATCTTTATGGCAAAATGAATAGTTCTCCTAAAACATTTTCCATTTACTTTATTAAATCAGCTTTTTACTTTGTTAAAATTAAGATAAACAAGTTATTTTCTGAGACATTTACCTGATTTCTTATGGATCATAGCTGTAAAATGTCACAATACTTTCCAGACGATTGTGACAAAAAGTTGTACTATTTCATGACGACTCCTGTTTGTTGTGTTCAGACGGCACCTACTTTTATTCTTCTTTTAATTTGACACATAAGGTGCTTAAGAAGCAAAATAATACTGCTACCAGCAGGTGGTATACTTGTACAAACAGAAGAAGAGTTGAATAGAAATTTTGTTTTAAAACTTTTTTTAATCAGAAAACAGTATTTTGGTTAAATCTTTTGGTGAAAAATTATGACGGTATAAGTTCCTATGAAAATACCTGATTTTTCCCTTTTATTTTCCTAAATTAATAAAAGCCTTCAAAATTTTTTATTTTGAAATTTTATTTTCATGTTGTATTTCTTCACAGCAGGAGTGCGTAAGCTGATGTCATGGTACCTATTTCTGATGTGATGTTATAACAAACATAATAGTCAAAATGTAAAATAAATAGACTTTTTTTTCCTTGAGATTGGAAGATCATTTGCTAGATAGTTCAATTTCTGTGTCAGTGAAACTTTGAGATATTTCTACATTTTGAATAAGAAAATCTGCACGCTTAGCATGGAATTCATTTTACTTAATTTCAGCCATCTACAATTGTGCTTCTAGTCTAAGCCATCCTATCTGTCTCCTTTTGCAGTCAGTTAAGAAAGAGAGAGGCAACTTCAACACACCATTCATTCCATCTTGGAGTTTGTTATACTGTGGCATCCTGGTAGTACTTCTGAAATCCTACTGAGTATGCCACCATGCTGAGATGACATGACATAACAAAAAATGCATTTAAAAGAGAAAAGTCCTAAAATACTGTATATTCTTCCAAGACATTTTCCAAAGGTGAATTTTACCCAAATTTTCATTCATTTGAAACTTTAAAAAGGCTTTAGGGAGTTTGTTTCTTCTTTGTTTGGAGTGATGAACACACATTCTGAAATAGAATAAAGGTTCCAAACTAAAAATCAGAGTTAAACCACAGAGTATTGTTCCAACCGCTGTCTCTTCCTTTTATTCAAAGATAATATTACTGCATTTCTTCATTTTAGTAACCTTAAAATTTATTGCATTTTAGTGTTTCCAGGGATATAATTTATTATTCATAGAATTTCATGCACTTGCATTCTGCTTTTATTGATAATTTGTTACTAAAAAACCCCCATTGTGATTCTGGTGAGTCAAACCTAACAATTTATGTTTCCACTTTTTATGTTACCTCAGTTGTTCATGCAGTGTCATTGGATTAACTAAAAGGAACTGAGTGAAAAACTTCAGGAAATTGTATTGTTTCATTTAGCTGTACTACACGTAGTGTCCTAATATTGAACGTTAGTATTTGAATAGATTTGCCAGGGTTATCTCACATTACTTTTATGTTTTATGTTCAATCAATTTAATAATTTAAATAATTCTACTTACCTTTAGTTTTACTTTGTGGACATTTGAGTTATTGTCATTTCCATTGCTATTTTTTAGAAGGTATGTGGCTTTTTTCTTAGGTTTTTTCTATATAGCTTTATACATGGTTACTCTTATTTCCCTAAAACTACTGCTTCGTGGTATAAGTTTACTACTATTTAATACTATAGAAGCCATTCCAGAACGAACATCTCATTCTGGAGATCTAAGCTTTATAAAAAGTCTAGACAATCAGGAAATTGCTAGTCCTGCTTTGTTTGTGTGTTCCTTATCATTTTGTTCCTTCAGACTATGCAGATACTAAAATCCCCAATCCCTATGCAAAGTGAGTGCATTTTGTATAAATTTTCCTGATGATCAGAAGCAAGTTATCTGACCATACAATATAATCTGGGAATTAACTGCCTTAAAAGTTTGTGTTTCAGGTACTACCACAGCTAAAAGGAACGACTCTATTGCCACAGCCTCCCTTTAGCTTCTACCAACATTACTGTCCTTTCTGATGTTTCATCTAACTGAAGATTAACACAGCTGCAGAGATTTCTGTTCTCAGCTTCCCGTTTCTGTTTTTCCTCTTTTGAACTTCAGTGTCCTCAATCTTTTCACCAAAATGAAGTCATAAAAGTTTCAGGAGTTGGAGGGTTTTCTTAAGAGCATGTACTAAATATACCTTTTTCCAGTGCCTTAAGAAGAAAATAAAAGCCACATAAATCACTCCCTCTTTTCTGACAAGGATGTTACTCTTTAAAACAGTTCTTAGAAAATTCTTCTCCAGGAATTTGGTGGGTCTTTAACCATTAGTCATCTTCTGATAATTTTTGCTCTCTCTTCATTTGTAGCCAGTTCTCTGTTCCTCTCAGCTTTGTCCTTCATTATTAATGCAAGACCATTAGTAACATGATAATAGGAGAGAAACTGTGTTGGCAGTTTTCTTTCTGCTTTTCAAAGGTGACTCCTCTGCTCCTGTTCTGATGATCAGTGGTAGTATTTTCTGTTACTTTGAGTTCCTCCGTGCTCTATTTCACTCTTATTTCAAAGTCCCCCTGAAAACCCTTTCCCTCCACGCAAACCTTGCAAAGCTACATCACACAAATACCGATCTCTGTAAAAGTTTGCAGGTTTATGAATTGCATTCATCCTTCACAAGTGTAAACAACTTCAAAACTTCTTCTTTCCTATTTTAAAAACTTCTACCATTCTCCAGTCTCCACAGGGAAATCTGTGGGTCTGCTGGTAACTCGTGCTGCATATATTATCAATTGTGTTAAAATGAACCGCTTTTTCCCTTTTTCTATTCATAAAGTTATCGTAGAACCCCACAGATCAGCCCTGAACTTCACAGATTTCTGGAGTTCACTGCCTTAAACAAAAATAGCTCAAATTCACAGGTCTCAAAATATTATAGATTATCTAACAGATATTCTTGATAACCCAGTATTTATCCATTTATCCATCCATAATTATTCATATGGATATCTTTCTCTTCCCACCCACTTTCACAGTTACTCTCTTCTATTAGTTGCCAAAGTCATTGGTTTTCTTCTCACATCTCTGTTCCTTACAAACTTACTACTTATCCATTTTTTCCAGCTCAGTGTTGCTTTTTCTTCACCAATCAATAATTACCTTTCAAACCTTTCATCTATGCTTTTCAATTTCTTCGCCTCCAGATCTGTTGTCTTTATGGTTTCCCATTTCCCAGTATCCTGGAAAATATTGCTAGAAGAAGCCTTTTAATCTGTCCTTCCGTTTCACTCCTGCTCCAATAAAATTATTCCAATTAATATTATCAATTGGTTAGACTGTATTACTTTTTTAATTCCTCACTGCCTAACTCCAGACTTTTCTATCAAGTCCTTTTTCATTTTTAGGGCTCTGTCTTTGTCTACATTTCTCCTGAGATTTCACCAATCATTCCTGCCTCGTGTCTCTTCTCATTTGCATTTCTCACCGTTTGGCAGCCCCACACAGGAGGTACAAACCCCCCTCATCTCTTGCGACACCTGGGAATACAGCGGTGCTGGCATCGTGCTGCTGGGCCGTAGGTCACCCCGCTGGACGGCTGTGCTCTCCACACCTCCTCCTCCGGCTGGCAGGCACCAGGACTCTAACCGTTGAACCAAATTCACAGATTGCTCCTTTGCTTTCTCTCTCCTTTCTGCCCACGTTAGTTTGCTGCATTGGTTACAAATACGAGGTAAAGTGGAGAAAATGCTAGTGGTCACTGACTGTCCAGCCATTCCCCAGGAAATTCTATCCCTGCCCGCCAGCCTAGGCATCCCTTGTTTGCCCACTGCCACAACCTCCATCCCCTGATATTTATTGCCAGTGCCGTCTCCACCAGCTGCTTATGTTGTTCTTCATGCCCTGTCCTCCTGCTGTCAGGGCACCTCACCAGTTTGTGAGCTCAACTTCATCGTCTTGTACCCGTATCCTACACCTTGCAGCCTGGCTTCCAGCAATCCATCTATCGTCCACGTGACTTCCCTGGGATGCATCCACCCAGCTTCCTTCAAAAATTACAGTATGAAACTTCGCACGTAGGAAACGAGTCACTCGACATCATATTCATAAAAAAACTTTCAAAAGATTAAATATTGCCTACATTTCCCTGAGTATTTAGCATCCTTCTGTTTAAGGGGTAAGCTCTTTTTCTGAGACCTTTTCCCTTCTACTCTGAAACTCTGCCAAATATATTCCTAATGTTTAACAATAATAATTCTTGTGCATGTGTACTTAAAAGAAAAAAAAAAGTTGCTGTTTATAAGAATGCCTAAAGAATTTTTAAACTCCTATTTATAATATTATTACCTTCTTTTTCAATTTTCATTGCATTAGATGATTCTCAGGTTCATTGATGTCTTTATGTTGGTATTTGCAGTTTTTAGTGTTATTGGTATTATTTGTTTAGTATTATTCTTAGTTTTCAGTATTTCTAGTTTTATTTCTGGGATTCTCTAGCATGCTCTCTGGAAAAACTTAATGGAGCTTTGTGATTTTTGTAACTAACAAAATCTTTTTTGTGTAGAGTAACTATCCTAGTTATGCTAATTAAGGCTTTTGATATTTGTTTCTGTTCATGTACAGGGCTTTGTTGTCTTTTAGCCATTATAAGATGGGATGTGATTTTTGCATACCTGTCTCACCATCTTGATAAAACCAGGCAGTCACTGTTTCTTTTTCAAGCACAGTCAGAAAAACTTTCACTCTAATGCAATTATTGTATCTGTTGCTATACCACTTCTGAACGGTATTTGCTCCTTTGTTTTTACAGAAGGCCTTTACTACTTAGATCTTCTGGCAAATAGGTTTATATTTTGGCTTGTACTTCTAAACTGTAATAAATATTGCATAAGGAATAATTTGTATTTTTTTATTTCAAGTTTTCTTTTACTTACAGTTTTTTTTAATGGTCCAGATTTTCTGTTCTTCGTATTACCTTAGGGTAATGCTTAATACTTTTCCAGTATACATTCTTCTTATTTCTCAAAACACAGTCATAATTCCACACTGTGAAAAGAATTGTTTTTCCTTTTTAAAATATGTTACATAAAAACAACCAGGACTAATTCTTGACATTACAAATCATCAATTCTGTGCCTTTTCTATGCAGTTTCCCAGTATTACAAAGACTAAGGATTCTCTGACATCCTTCCAGTTCTGTGACCCACCTCTTTTTCCAAACAACTTTTTCCCCTTCCCCCATGCCTGCAGGCTTATTCCTCTTCATTTACATATTCGAACTTAATCTCTTCCATCTGGCAGCCCATCCTTTGGGCTGCAGTCTGAGGATTTTATGGACATGTGGACTGCAACTCTCCACTGTTTGTACTTGCCTGTAGTGGCTGGAGCTGTAGGTGACGTTCAGCAAACTGCGTTTGTACTGGGGTTCACAGCCATGGAGCTGCTGTCGTGGATGCTGACTGCCCACAGGGTGGACAAAGGCTTGATGTTGAGGACAGCTAATATTCCTAAGTAAAAGAAAAAAAAACCCTCCCCGTATACTTCATCGAAGCTGTGGCCGTAGGAGTTAACAGAAAATCTTTTCAAAAGTTGTCTTTAAGAAGTCCAAGCTGTAGAGATGTTGTGAAAAGGCAGGGAGGACTTTGCTCTGCGGGCTGGCTTGATATTCCTCTAAATTCTTTTGGTGGCAGAGCTACACAATTTCTCCTCTGAGAAGGTAATAGACTGGGCTACCTGAAATACTTTAGTCCGTCTTAATAATCTTTGTCCCCAAATATATAGAAGGTGTGTCTGTGGTACGGTAGCAAGGAGTATTATACAGAACTCAGTTCTGAGTTTGAGAGTAACCTGCCCTTGGGAGATTTCAAAGCTGTTTGCTCTAACTTATCAAAGTCCACCTTGGCTACCTGGGGTAGCATAACACTGCTTTGCTTTTCCATCCTATGCTGGCCTTTAACAAGATAAAATGCTGTTTGAAGTAGGAGAATGTACCCAGCGAGCCGCTAAGCAGGCACCAGTGAAGACAGTGGCAGTGAAACAGGATTTGTAATCCTTCAATAACTGTAGTGAAATAGGGCTCGTTCCATTAAAACAGGTATTTCTGTGTCTGTATTAACTATGTGAAACACTGCACATCTGAAATTTCGGATTAAGTTTGCAGTATGCACACCACTCCAAGTAAAATTTTTCTTAGTAACCCTGAAATATCACTAGTTTCATACCAGCCCTCATTATGATAAGGATGAGAAAGGTTGATATTGGATTATATTACAGTTGGTAAGGAAATTATCTCGACAGTTGAACTCACAGTGGGGACTTCTTTGTCATGTGTTTTAGGGTGAATTTTAAATAACTGTTCAGTTAAAGGCGTACAGATGTATTTCTTTTTTTGAAGTATGTAGAAGTAGCTCATGAATGGTGCTATGAACTTTTAGTTCTTAAAAAAAATTCATCACAGTATGCTTAATATGCACTTTTTCATTCAAACAAGCCTGATTCAAAATGTCACTTAACTGGTATATGATATGGGGGAATAAGAAATTAAATGTAATCTAGTTGGCTGTGGAAATAAGGATTATTAATAATATACATTATTAAGAAAAGTAAAGCTTATTGAAATATTGGACTTGTCACAGAAATAAATTACTAAAATGACTTGATTTCATCAAGTCACTTCTAGGAAAAATGGGTTGTAGCAGAAAGAGATGTGGGCTATTTGCGGACATGCTCTCTTCTAGGACTGACTTGTGCCTAGTACAGCATTAAATAGTGTAGTTCTGCTTGATTTACAGCCATCATTTAGAACTACCCAATAGCTACCTAAATTCCTGAAAAATCTTAAAGCCTGAATAATATCCTCAGGATTAGAATGTAAGTATTTCTCAAATACTGTAATCTAGGGGCTAGACAACATAATACTAATTCAGTCCATAGCTCTGGACTTTTAAAGCAGGTTAAATTCTTAGTTTTAGGCTGGAGCTTGTGGCCACAGTCTTTGACTTTACTAGTATTTTTAATCTAATCAAAAAATGTGATAATATAACTTTTCAGGAAAATCCCACAGATTTATGTGTCTATAATGCAAGTGATGAAACTCAATCATTAAAAACTTTCTGTAAGTATAGCCACCAGCTTTTCAGAAGTCTACTTTCTTGATAACAGTAGGGTAGGAGAAAGTATCTTGTCTTTTTATTAAAGGTGTTGCTCAAAGAGTCAAGGGTAAATCTGAGAGTAACTGGTTAAGATTCAGAAACCTTTTCTTTAGGGTTCAGATACCATCCTCCAGTATCCGGCAGTATGTAATAACGCTGTGGGATAGACTCCAGTAGAAATCTCCAGGAAGAAACTTCAGTTGTGTTTTAAAAAGATGTATAATTTGTGATTAGGAATAAGGTTTGTTATTTCAAAATTTTTATTTTGCACCATTATTACATATTTCAGACTGATCCCTGGTGAACTTGTAACCTTCTTTTGGATCCCCAAAACAGACTTTATCCTCTGACAATTTCATCACTTTTTTACTTAGTGCTTCATTAACATACTGACTTTAAAATCTGTTTTACTTTAAACTGAGAATATACAGTATTCTTCAGACTGATTAGTGAAATTAATGGATTACCAGATTAAACACAGAACAAATTAAAAATGTAAATTTTTTAGTCTTTGGATAGTTCTTAATTTCATAAAAAGCTCTTAATTCTTACATAGTTGTATCATTCTTATCAACCTAACAGTCTATTATTATTATTATTATTATTATTATGGAGACAAATGCCATTTCAGGGAACTCTTGTGTTTAAAAGAGTTTTCATTAATACCTTTACTCCTGTTCCATCATGACTTTCTCTTAGATGGAATTAAAAAGGGAAAGTTCCTTGCCTTTCCAAAAAAATCACTATGGTAAAAAGCCTTCAGGATTATCTTTGATATCATCAGTTTAAAATAAAGACTTGGAGCACGCAAGGAGTCTTTAAACTTTGTCTGTTAAACCATGGGGCAGTTGTCTGCCTGTTTTTGCATTCATATCACAGAAGGGTCAAGGGGATTTAGCAGTCACAATAAAATTATTCAGTGCTCAGTGTAGGAGGAGAAATGATGGACTGATACTTCGGGCTAACATGACATCTGTAAGCAAAAACCGTACCATAGTACAAAACCAAAGTAGGCTATTTTACTTAGCAGAACATAATTGGCACTCAAGATATTTCTGTCTCGGAGCATGCAGGCCAGGCCGTTAATGCGGCATCTTCCCACTGTGAGAGCTCAGAGTCACTGCCTCACCCTTTTTATGCAAGATGCTCCGAATTGCTCTTGCTGAGGAAGCAGCTCCCGCTGAATGCCTGAGGTTGGCTCCTCACGGCTTGTAGATCAGTAAGATGCCTGTTCTGCAAGGCAGCAATGCAAGTAGGACCTTCGCACAGACTCAAGAAGTATAGTGAAAATGTCATTCAGAATGCAAAAAAACCCCAATGTTGGCTAAAAATGATGGCGTCCTGCTTCTGAAAATTTGGAAGTGGCTAGAAGGTTTGCTGCTACATCCACTCCCCTTGGTGCTGTGCCCTCCAGAACTGATCCAGGTCTCATGACAGCAGTTAGTAAAGTTGGACAAGAACTCATGCAAGCATGAAAAAAAAAGTGATTAAGAAGTGGACTGTAAAAAGTAAAAAAGGTCTGTTCTACTTTAGCATATTTCTGCATTTCCTCTGGAAATGGCTACCAGTGCAGAGCTTCTCAAAACGAAGGCAACACAGAAAACAGTGGCTGAAGTAACACCTAGAAAAATCCAGCAAAGATGTAACCCATCTTCTGAGCTGAAAACTTTTCTTTTTTTTTTTTTTTTTCCCTCATCTGCCTTTTGACCATGCACCACCAGAGTTCTGCAGATAGATTGAAAATAACTGGTTTAAAGCAGTGTTTCCCTAGTTATGGTCTGCAAAGTCATGGTCTGCAGAATCATTTTAAGTGTATAGTGTGTTCCACTAGGAGTTTGATGATAAGGGTGCATCCACAGACATTTTGGGTATTTGATAGTGATCGAAAAAGTTTTTTAAATGATGGCTTAAAATACAGCTTTGCCTGAATACCCCGCAGCATGCTTATAAAATTGATGTGGGAGATGTTTGTGTTGATAGGGTCAAGAAGTTGTCTGGGAGTGGAGCTGGTCATTTCTTTAGAACCAAAGTTGAATACCAGATGATTATATATGTGTATGTTTTGACTTGAATATAGATTAACAATGGCTTATATCATTCTACAGAACTGTAATGTTGCTTTTGAATGTAAAAAGGCAATGTAACGCAAAGATGGCCATGGTTGTTAATGGCTTGTATTAGCTGGAAGCTATAAAATCATCCCAGTACTCTGTTAGTGCTGGAATAATAATTTACCAAGACAATTACCACATGGTGGAATTTTTTTGCTGCCCTAATTCAGTGTTATTAATAATGAATAAAATCGCAATTTTCTCAGGTTGCTAGGGGCAATGGGGAATTATTTCAATGAATATTTCAGCACATTAGTTTAATCATAGTTCCACAAAATTCAAGTGGGCAATATTTTATACTTCTAAGTTCAGTCTGCTAAGGGACCATAGTCATTAAATTGCAAACTATTTGCACTGAGGTCCATTCTATGATTTACAAGCCTTGTTAAAAACACTGTAAAAGAAAGCAAGCTGTGCCATTAATACTTGTAATTTGATGCTGCATTTGTTAATGGGCTCAGTGTGATTAATGTTTTTAGCAGCAGGCAGAACATTTTGAGACAAGCAGTGCTGAGGTCTATAATATATAAATGCACGTAAAGAAACATTAGAATATTGTAAGTTTTAGTAATATATGTTTTTACAAGATTGTATTCCTGAAATAGAAAAGCAGCAGTGAAATTATACTATAATGTATGTAAATGCAGTTCAAGCTGTGGTAGGTGCTGATGTGTGTGTTCTTTATTTCATAGCCAACTGCACGACTTCTGGCGCTTGGATTACTGGGAAGACGATTTGCGCCGGCGGAGGCGATTTGTTCGCAATGCTTTTGGGTCTACTCATTCTGATGCTCTCCTAAAAGCTGCTGTGGAATATGGTCAGTACTAACTCCTGCTTAAAAATGTAGCTGATGATGTTTTCTTGACGTCCATGAATCCCTGAGAATTGTGTCCCTTCTTTCCTAAGGACAGTGCTGAGAATTCTAGGACAACATTTTCTCAGAAAAGGAATTCTTTCAATTCTTACACTTTAAAGAACCAGAAGACTTGAGCTTGTGGGCTGCTAAATTCTCTGATCCCCAAGGGATTCACATTATGCCTCTCTAGCATCCCCAGACACTAATTTTGAGACACTGGTAAAAGTGACTGAACTTGTCTCTCCAGAGTGACAGAACAAAACTGTTAGGCCATCAAACTAATGTGTCGTAATAGTTTCATTGCAGACCTTTCATGAATGAGGAATTAACTGGTTTTAAAAAAATATCAGAAGTTTTATCCTGGCGTGCATCATCTCAGCCAAAAGTATTTTTTTCTGCAAATCATGAAATACATGAGAACTCATTTAATTATTTTAAGGATACTTGTGATTTGAACAGTGAACTGACTACATAGGAGCTTCAGTCTAGGAACTTAAGGTTTAGATGCTGTTTGATTTTCATGGAGAGGTAGCCAGAGTATAAAAGAGGAAGGAGGAACATGCTTACAAATTCCCTTATATCATCTAAAAGTTTCATATGTTTAGTGACTTCTGTACAGTAGACTGAACCTGAGTACTCCAAAAGTCTAAAGCAAATTTATTTCTCAGGTTTAAGCTGGGGTACCTCTCTAATATTTCAAAGACAGGAATTTTTTAATGTATACTAAGATTTTTTTCTGTCTTTTTTTTTTTTTTTAATCTATAGTACTGAAAAAAAAAGAATCCTGGGGTTCTTTAGCATTTAGGAGTAAAAAACGGAAGTAATTATGCACAAAGCAAGTTGAACCTTTCAGCTGGTGTGTAGCCAAAGGCTAACATTGCCAGAAGTTCTGAATATGATAGATATAAAGCTAACTCTGTGTGACCCACACATTTCACCAGGTTGTTGAGGCAAGTAGCTGGGATTCAAACAAGGTTAGACATATAAATGAATATCTGTGTGTGCAGTTATACTAGCTAGTGTAATTTAATACTTATTTAAATGTGAAGGCTATCATGTGCAGGACTTTAGGTCATAAACTGTTCATAAGTTGGGCTAGGGAAGACATTTCCCCCAGTAGTATATAGTATTGCGTATTTGACAAAAGCTTATTTTCTCCACATTCTTCAAAAACATCAAAACAGAGCTTTTATGAGAGGCAGATGCAAAACTGTGCTAATTGCTGTGTTGCTGTTGTAAGGCAAATAATCATCAAAACCGTGGGCTTTGTGCGTTATAGGGGTATAAGAACCCTTAAAACTATTCTTATTGATTAATAATTTTGGATATGGAACTAGCATTAAAATAGGAAGAAATCTGATTTATGAGCTATTACAAAGTATTAAGCCTTGATATTATCCTGTTTTTTAAAATAACAGGAGCTTTCCATTTACTTAGATGGACTTCATTTCATGCCTTTATAGCAGGAATGTTGTATCTTTGGGATAAGGTTGTACTCAGAGGATGCTGGAAATGGTTTGGGGCTTTTTTTATGAGAACTATAATACAAGTTGCACTTAAACAGTTTCAGCATGTTGCAAAGATTGCTTCCATTTATGTAGTTTCTGTGTTCCAGTGTTTTAGTGCAGGTGACAGCTGCCTGGTGGTAGAGCTAGCCTGCAAGACAAAGCTACGACCAAAAGAAACAGAAAAACTGAAGTAGTTATAGTTTCATATTGGATTGTTTATATATAATTTCACGCTACTCACCTGTTAGTGCATTCAACATACAGGAAGATTAAAGCTCAGGTGTGTTTAGAGGTGGTACCCATCAAACTCAGTGGCTGCATAAAAATTACAATAGACTGCAGAATTAAAATAAATAATTCAAACTTTTCACATATGTATTAAAATTAGCATATGGAATTTTAAACCAGCATGCATTAAACTTATAATTCACGGATTCTATCTAGATGTACTTACTTTTCAGAGGCTTAAGCTTTTGGAGTTTAATATTGAAACTTTTAACCGACCTTTCTCTGTAAGAAAATATCCTTAACACTGATGTTATTTTTATGCCTCTTGGTGTTACTAATGAGTTGAATAATTTATGAGGTTGTCATGTGAAAAGGATTTGGTGCAGTTTGATGTACTTTTAGCCTCTGGTGTTGGAATGTGATTAATAAAGAGCTGGAGGCAGATTTTTCTCCATAGGGCTTAACTTTCACTATGTTTTTTTTTTATTAGCTTTGTTTTGATAATTTTGTTTGGAACAGTTTGATAGTAAAATGCCCCTAGCTTCTAAAACTAAGCATGATATCGCACTACAGAAAGAATTTAAAGTATTTTTAAAAAATCGTACTACATAGTTTTCCAGTAACAGATTTTTTCCTGACCTCAGATACTTTGTGAGAAATAAACTATTCATCAAAGCAAAATTTGTTGGGCTTTTATTATATTAACAGCAATTTTTCATTTTGACTGATACCTCTAGTACAAGTAAAGCTATTTTGAGCATCAGTAAAATAGTGGAAACATCTTAGAAGTTTTTGTTATCTACATTGACTGTCAGTTATCATTTAGGATTTTGTGCATAAATATTGCAGTGGAGGAATGTTTAGGCAAAGCCTAAGTCAGCAAGCTCCTCAGTGTCTACGATCAAAGGCATCAACTTAAATAGGTCTGATCAGGCATTGCAGAAGAGGGCAGGCAGTTTCAGCTGAGCAAAAATCACAGAGCAAAGATGACAAAATTAATCAGTCATTTCTTTGGCAGTAAATAATAAGATATGCTGAGGATTGCAGATGAGAGAAGTTCCAGATTCCTTGGAGATGTGCCTGCTTAACACCTGATATATCTAAGCTTGTGCAGCCATCAAGATATGACCTTGGTAAATAAAAAAGTTCTCTACAGCTACTCTAGTATTAAATCAGAGTTGACGTTGGATGTATGGATACTGTAATTATATAGCACTTGCAGTCATCAAGGAATAGAAGAGACTTGGAAATGAAAACTATGTCTGTGATCTACGTGTTTGTTTCAGAGAAGTAACAACAAATGTTAAATTCTACCTTGAAGAGCTAAAAAACCAAAACTGTTAATTTTGGCTGATAAGTGACTTCTTCCTGTAGATAACATTATATATTATCTACTACTGGGAAATAGTATTCTCTCAAAAAATTTCTGCTACGAGGCAAGTGGGTGAAGCTTTTATTTAACTACCGTCTGTTAGTCAGCCGTTGTATGCATGTTCAGATGTCTTGTTTTGACAAAATATAATATGCATACATACATGTATGTGTGTGTGCATATATGTACATATATATATGTATATACACATGTTCAAAGTACCTGGCAAGTAAAAAATATTGCAATGAGAAATTATAACATATTTCTATGGGTATATACAACTCTGTGAAAAATTATAGTTTATTCCTATGGCTCTATACTTAGCTGTTCTTTGAGACTGTAGGTATGTCAGAGTCATAACAGCATTTAAAGGAGATGGACTGGAGAATTTTTTCCTTTCGGATTAGTCTCCTCCATTTCTAAGTTTTTGATATTAGGCATTGGATTTGTTTGTAATCTGTTAAAATGACTTTCATAACTGGATTTAAAATTCAAGCATAATCAGTTCAGCACTGTATCTGCTGTGCCTTTTTCTTTTAGTTAATTTCTTACTTGAATAGAAATATGGATTCATTTCTCCCTTTTGTGAAGCTGAAGGGATACTACTTACTGCAATGTCAAAGTGCAAGCTATAATGGGATTTTGAACTACCTGGAAACTTTTAGTAGAGTTTTAATTTTATAGCGTCGATGGATTTTAAACAGTTCTTGTTTTAAGTTTAGATGGACTTTCAATGTAATTGAGTAAATTGTAGGCTGAAAAGAAAGGAAAAAAAAATTGTATAAAAGATTATAAACTCTGCTTCTCTCCCCCAAATTTTACTACCAATAAATGCATGAAAAATGCAGATATGACCCAATTCACAGTGATTCTGTACATGTGGTGAAAGAACTGTCTCTTCCAGTTAATCACCTTAACAGTTTACAGTCACTGGAGATTAGTACAGATGAGACATTACTGTACCATCCTGCCAGTGAGGCAGAATACTGCTCCACAGAGGTCATCTTAAGAGCAAAATAGTTAATTTATTAAGCTTTAGTCCTTCAGTCTTTAAAGATTGTGGTCCACAAACCATTTGCACATAGAGGGGGTCCAAGAAAGGCCACATTTTCTAGTCTGTACTGGAGGAAATGGGCATGAATAACTCAGTGCCCATGTTCTAAACATACATATGTAAGCTGGGGAAATAGTTCTAGTGTTTGTGCTCAAGAATATTTCGCCTGTTAAGCCAATTATCGTGACAGATCCTGAATGCTTAGAATGAAAAAGGAAAACAGAAAGAAAAAAGAAAAGAAAAAAAAAAAGGCCTTCATAATGTAATACATTCAGGTTTTGAAACAAAGCTACAGATATGTCTTATGTGCAGTATGGCAATTGCTTTTGAACTTGCATATTTTAAGTTACTCATTCCATTATGTATTTGGACATCTAATTAGCAACCTTATTTCAAGAGTGGTTCCAGCTGAAGCAGACTGTATATGGCTCCTTCTGGGACTTGTCATTAGTTTCAGCAAATGCTTTGTGTGCTCATCATCAGAAATACAGTTTTGTTACAGAAACACTTAAAAAGCATCAGGTTTTGAAATCTGAAATGTTCAAATCTGAAATCTACTTTTATGAAAGCAGCTGGATTTTGATAGACTTCCAAAGAATTGCAGGCAGGATTCCTTCAGGCTGCTGAAGGACTTACATTCCCAGAACATTTAGCTTCAAGGAAGCGCTACCTTAAAAAAAAGGCTGTGTGGGTTCCCTGCTACGAAACTGTGAGTCTGAAATCGATGGGAAGCCCTGTTCAAACCAGGGACTGTCTTCATAATAGGGATTCTGGGTATCCCATGGATCCTAAAGGAAGATTCAATTTTTGAGGGTCCTCAATGTTAAAGAAAAATGTACCAAGATGAACTTTCAGTAACTGTAGCTCTAGAGCAACCCCTCAGTGCTGAGAAGTCCGGAGCAGTTGATTCCCACAGCTCCTGACTTCCATCTCCTGAAGGGCTGGGCTCCCACCTTCTGCAGCCAGTGTCAGAACAAGATTGAGGGAGGAGACTCCAGAGAAACTGGTAAGGAGCTGGTTTCATTTGGCATGCACCAAATGTTGCTCCAGAAAGCTAAGTCAGCGTTTTAGAAACAAACTTAGCTTGACATTTTCAGATGATAAGACATTTGTAGAAATCAGAATGTCCCATGAACTGGAGATGCTCAATTTCACCATCTCTGTTCAGAAGCTTTGTTGTAAAATCAAATGCCTTTTTCTAGGAAGTCTGAATTCCCACCTAAAAGTTAGTCTTCATTTCCAAATATCCTGCATTTTGGGTTCTACGCTTTGATATATTAGGTTGTTGACACTGACATTGCTAGCAACCTAGAGGTGGTTTTTGTTGGTGAAAATACCACCATTGTTTACAATGCATTCAAGACTGTCTGTCAAGGTTACTGCGTAAATTGTATGTACCTAAAAACATTAATATACTTTTTCTTAGGTTCATAAAGTCCTCTGACTTCATTATCTTCACCCTATCTTTTGTCTGTACTTATTGAAAATGCCTACCGTATTTGCAGAACGGTTTCAACAACACTAATTTCAGAACTATGTTTAAGCAAGCAGTATTTTTCAGTAACTAATGCAAAACTGAAAGCAAGTTGAAGACAACTGATACTGGATCATCACTTATCAGAGTTTTGGTAGCAGGCCTGCTAGATGCGTAAAAAACAGTTACTTTTGTAGGTGTATCTGCAGTGAGAGTGTTCTATATGTACCATGTAAGGGATTAAAGACCAAATTATGCTTTCAGTTTTGTCTATGAAATATTGCTTTCTATGCTGTATCTATATGAACAGCTTTGCTGTCAGGGTTGAGTTTGTAGATCTTTTTGTAGGCTTCTTTTACATTTACTTCTAAACTGATCCAGATATTCTTTAGATATTCTTTGTTTAGCCCCGGGGAGAGAAGGCTCAAGGGGGCCTTATAGTTATGTATAAATACCTGTTGGGAGGGAATGAAGAAGATGGTGTCGGACTCTTCTCAGTGGTGCCCAGTGACAGGACAAGAGGCAACAGGCACAAACTGAAATACAGAACATTCTATTTAAAGATAAGTAAAAACTTTTTTTTACTGTAATGGTGCTCAAACAACGGAACAGGCTGTCCAGAGAAGTTGTGCAGTCTCCATCCTTGGAAACAGTGAAAACCCAGCTTGCCAAGGTCCTGGGCAGCCTGCTTTTTAACTGACCCTGCTTTGGGCAGTGGGTTGGACTAGACAATCTCCAGCCTCAAGGATTCTGTGATTCTCATAATGGAGCCAGAGCTTAAAGTAGATGGTTGCCAGAACTTAGTCTTCAGTAATATTTTTAAAACCCTAGATTACTTATATCTCAATGTTCAATACTGACCTTCTTATGTAATTTCAATTTGATTGATGCTAGAAATGCAAGCCTTGGCAACAAGTTACTTTAATCTTCATAAAACTTTTTTAAGAAATGCAGATTTACATATCACAGAATTACAGAATGGTTGAGGTTGGAAGGGACCTGCTCAAGCAAGGCTACCTAGAGCAGGCTGCCCAGGACCATCTCCAGACAGCTTCTGAATATCTCCAAGGATGGTGACTCCATGTCCTCCCTGGGCAACCTGTGCCAGTGCTCGGTCAGCATCAGAGTCAAAAAATGTCTCCTGATGTTCAGAGGGAACCTCATCTGTTTCAGTTTTTGCCCATTGCCTCTGGTCCTGTCACTGAAAGGAGTCTGGCTCCGTCCCCTTTGCACCCCCTCTTCAGGTACATGGGTACATTGATCAGATCCCCCTGAGCCTTCTCCAGCCTCAACAGTCCCAGCTCTCTCAGCCTCTCCTTGTATGTCAGATGCTCCAGCCCCTTAATCATCATAGTGGCTGTGCACTGGACTCCCCCCCAGTATGTCCATATCTCTCCTGTACTGGGGAGCCCAGAACTGGAGCAGCTCTCCAGGTGCGGCCTCACCAGCGCTGAGCAGAGGAGAAGGATCACCTCCCTCGACCTACTGGCAATGCTTTGCCAAATGCAGCCCAGGATACCAGTCACCTTTGCGGCAGGGGCGCGTTGCTGGCTCGTCTTCAACTTGGTGTCCCCCAGGACCCCCAGGTCCTTTTTTGCAGAGCTGCTTTCCAGCTGGGTGGCCCCCAGCATGTCCTGGTGCCTGGGACTGTTCCTCCCCAGGTGCAGGACTTTGCGCTTCTTGTTCAACTTCATGTTGACGTGTTCCTGTCAGCCCATTTCTCCAGCCTGTTGAGGTCCCTCTGGATGGTGACACAACCCTCTGGCGTATCAGCCACTCCTCCCAGTTTCATGTCAAGTGCAAACTTGCTGAGGGTACACCCTGCCCCATCATCCAGATCATTAATGAAGGTGTTGAACAGGTATGGATCATCATAAAACACTGCTAATGTCAATTTGCTCATGGATATTATACTTATTATTACTGAAATTGTTATGACTACATGAGCCACAAAAATGTTTTTTATAGTCTTTGTTTGTTTACATAGTTAATGCACTATCCTGAAAATTAGTAACACACACAGTATCATAAAATACATTGCTCTGGGGAAATGCAGGTGATGACCCTTATCTAAGATAACTTCCCAAACTAATATTTATTTAAGTAATGTCTTAAGTATGAATATAGAAAAGAAACTAAAGAACAGAAGCCCTTGACTAAAAAGAAACCCTGTTCCCTCACCCCATTCGTGCACACTTAATTTTAGTCTGTAGGTAAACACAAGTTGACAATTAATTGTGAGCAGTTTTAAGAAATAGCATCCACTTTATGGGCAGAAAACACATGTATGTTACTTGATATTCAGTGGTGAGCATTTTAAGAATATGTATCCAGTCATTAAATTAATCCATAACAATGCTTCCATGTGTCATCAAGTCCTCTTTGTTCTTTGGTCTAAATGTAATCATGCTGCCATGTGAGACAAGCATGTAAACCATAACCTAAAATAATAATCCTGTTGCACAACTTCCTTTCAGTATATGAACTAACTTCCACATTGATTGTGAAATCTCTAACGTACTCTGAATGAGTTTACATCTGAAATGTGTGCCTGAAGGAGTTGTGAAAATCTGTGAATTTTTTTAAGCATAGCAATTTAAGATTTGCATCTACAGCCTTATAATTGTAGCCCAACAGTGCCATCCACTGCTTCTCCAAATAAAGTTCCAAATATTTCATCCTCATAGGGCTTTAGGGAAAATATAATGTGATAGTTGTGTCCTCTTAATATTTTACAGGGTAATTGTCAGATACAGATGAAAATGAAATTTTTTTAAAGACAGTCCAGGAATAAGAGCATAAGAGCTTACATTAGGGATTACGAGAAGGATCTGCAAAGCAAAATCCTAATTGTGAGAGTAATTAAATCTCAAATAGTAGATTTAACCTGGTCTTCTTTCTAGTATTTCTTACCCCACCCCCCCATGATAAATATATTCTCATTAAATATACCTACTATTATGATGATCCTCATTCTTATAACCCACTGTAATGTAATGTAGTGAAAGACACCTTCAAGGTGTAAGCTGTAATGGAATTTGCTGAGGTAGAGTACTGAACGCTGTTGTGCTGAATCGTATTGAACACTCAGCGTCTGAGCTTCTGCTGTCTGACTAAGTGATGGAAATGAGTTGCAATTGCATCCTAACGGTCCTTTGCAGTCTCTAAATGCCTGCTTCCTGTTATATGCTATTTCTAGCACAGGAATTTTCATAGCAGCTTTATAGCAAGTTTTAGGTACAGATTCATGAAATAATAGTCAATTTTTTCTAGTGATTTCCTCAAATCTTGAATGTCAGACTCTCTATCGTGACTCTAATTCAAGTTTTTCACAGAGCCAAATAGGATGTGAAAACTTTTGGTTTTTTCCCTCAAAACCTTCAGATGCCTTTCCTCTGGGATTTTCAGGTTATGTGGCATGATCTGGTTTTTAGCTGTTGTTATGGGTCTGAGCTAATAGATTTTACTGCAGAACTTTCTGGCTTTTTACCAGCAGTTAACATAACTGCTTCTGTTTCTCACTTCTTCGTCTGAAAGCGTACGACTCCGGAATGTTCTTGAAGTAACCAAATTGGCCTGCAAAACCATTTCTAAGACCTAAAACTTGCAACCATTGCCACCAGTCTTAGAATTCTAGCTGCATTTTTCTCCCTTCCACCATTATGTTTTCATGTGAAAAGAATACATGGTATCTGTCTGTTCTGCCAGATGAAAGTCATTTACTTACCTAACTCAGTAAATTACTATGAAGTGAAATGTTTTCAGAACCATGTGAAGGGTGTATTTGTTCTATTAATTCAGTTCTATTGCTAATTGACAAAGAAATAGAAGTTATTGACCCATGTATATTCAGTGCATCTCATAGAAACATTTCGGAAGAACGTTGTGTCAGTGAAAGTCTAATAATAGTCCTTCAGGACAGCTTTCACAGCTGGGTGAGTGTAGCTCTTGGGACTCAGGTTTTATCATGTGCTTTTCTTACCTCCTATTTTCTATGCTTTAAAACTCCATGTTAAGGAGTAACAGCACTTCAAATCTTCTTCAGCTATAGCTAAAAGCACAAAATATTCTGGTTTTAAATTTTCTCCACTCTTATTCTTGATGTCTTCGTGACTGGAGAACTCCATTCTCCACTTTGTATAGGAGTAAGTGGAAATACGTGTCATTTGTTAAGGGGGAAAGGTGTTTAATAACACCAATAACTGAATAAAGAAGCCAAAGCTGGACCAAATGGGTCTAAAAATGCAAGGTGAAGTTCCACTTGTGCCTGTACAGAGGAAGGTGTTTTCTGAAGACGTGGCTAGGACAGCCTGCCAAGCGCATGGCTGGAATGGCGAGCCATTACTTCAGCAGTGCTGCAACCATTGCAGCCTGGAACTGGGAGATCGTAGCATAGATTTAAAAAGACTTTATTCTCCCACTCTTTCTGACAGCCAGTAGGAGGCATGTCAGGCTTTCAGGCGATGAAGTCGGGTTTCTGAGAGCCTCTGGGCTCCTTGCAAGGTAAAGGTAGGTTAAGTCGACAGAGGCAGGTTGCGGGAATCTCTGATATGGGCGATTCCTTGTTTTTCACAAAGCAGACGGAATCGGTATGTATAGATTACAAAACTAAAAGAATTCATTTTAATATACCTAAGTTTTTTTAATCCTCTTTTTACATTGCACTACTTTACATTTATCACAGAATGTCCGTTTCTATTATATCACATTAAAATTATCGCAGTTTTTATGTAAATAGTAAAGCTTTGTACGCAAGAAACAAAGACTTATGTATATGTGCACTGGCTATTCCATATCCCTCCAAGTACAGCAAGTTCTTCAATACCACTTATTTTTATGTGTTACTCATTTTATAGTGTTAGCTTTGAAACACACACAAAAAGTACCAGTGTAGTGAAACAAACTGGAAGATTTTATGAGTTTCAGCATTGTGCAAGGTACAGGCAGAGATGCAGAAACACCCAGTGAAAGCACTGTATTAAAAGCCAAATATATTTTATGGAAAAGTTGTCAAATATACCACTAACCAGCATGACAAGGAAGCCACCTTGTTAATAATTCTATCAGCCAGCATACTGTGCATGTTTCCTGTTATATATATAATTTTGTTTTTCATATCATGTATGCTACATCATGACATGACTTTTTTCTTATCTTTATTGTATGCCTAAAGAGTATATCTCCCAGTGTATTTGTGTAAAGCCCTCAAAATCATTTACAACAGATATACTTTCCCAGCTGAAAGAACTATTCATAATGCTTCAAGAGTGTTTTATTGGTGTCTCTTTTGCCATATAGCATGAGTCATTCAATCTTGTGCCCTTGAAAAAGCTGATCATGTTGTCTAAATAGCATCTCAGCTCCAGTCTGAATGGAAAATAGTGTTGCTAGTGCTTGCAAATTTAACATAAAGGTAGAAATTTTGCAAGTATCGCCTGCAGTTGCATGGAAGGTTTGCGCTCTCTTGCAGTCTTTGCGAAGCAGAATGAAAGATGTCACAGACCCCGCGCAGCAGCTTAATGGAAAGTGAAATAAAATACTGTCCTCCTTTTTTCTTTACTGCTGACTGCTGCTAAGATTTCTGTGAGTTATCTCTGCTTAATGCACACACAGGCTTTCTACCTGGGACAGTGATTACCTATTCAGTTCACCTATTTTGGAGACAAAATAATGACAATATCTTGTCAATTTTCTCATTGAGCTGTTTTGATAATAGTCCCTCAGAATCTGCTTTATCTCAGTGATATCTTGTATACCACTACTGTTTTGCTTTTCATCTGCTAGACTGCGTGAAACAAAGATGGTTTATAACTGCAGCTATTTTTGGTTTTAAAAAAAAAAAAAAAGCAGAATTCTGGCCCCTATCAAGCAAATAGCAAAGCTTTGATTTTAATTTGATAAATAATTCCATTTAGGCTCAGGAACTAGGACGTCATGTTTTTACAACAGCCTGGCCCAAACAGAAGTGCTGTGTGTTGCTACTAGAGCATAGTGCCTTAGTAGAGCTAAGAGTTAAACACAAATATCCCAGCATTAGGGCCACACTGCTGTCTCACAAATGTGTATATCCTGTGGGTGCTGCCCTTTGTCTGGTGTTGCTATAGGCATTGATCTACGCAGAAATAGAAACCGTTCCTCCCACCAGTTACTGTTGCTGCTGAAGTGAAAATGATGTATGCCAGTTCTAAAGATGTGGTGATCTATGTGAGGATGAAATGAAATTTGCACAGAAAAAAAAAAAAACAACCAACAGTGCAGCACACTGAACCACCTGAACCACTTGGAATGGCACAGTAAAAGACAATGTAATGGGGAGTAAATCTAGATGTTCTAATGACCCTATTGTATTGACAAATTTATTATTTATATAAAGGGGCAATCCTTTTAAGAAACAGTTACAGGAAATATTATGTCATATATAGGAGATTTTGCCTGTGTAAAGACTGCATATGATGTTCCTTCTGTATGTCTCAAAAGAGCAGAATTTCATTTGAAAAGATCGCCATTCCAGAAACCAAAAATCATTTCAGACATGTTGGCAAATGGCTTTCTCAAAGCACTGATCATGAGCTGTTGAGGCTTTCTTCTCTGAGTAGTCTTGATAGAAATTAAAACAGTTACCTAACTACTGGAATTATGATGGCTACTATAAAATAATTTGAAACTTAATTCCTATACCTTCATTCTCTGCACTAGAGAATTAATTTTTTAGCTATCCTGTTGTGTCTGTGTACAGTGGCTGTTTCCAAAGACCTGATCTTGTCTGGATCCGATAGCAACAGCTGAAGTGGTGAGGGACAGAGTTACCTTCCAGCAGATGTAATGGCCCATGCTCTGGCCACAGAGAGGGAAAATTCAAAAATCAGAGGACAGGTCACAATAGTACAGATATATCTTTCTTTTTAAAAACATTGGGCTTTGGACCAGTCTCATGGTTTGGAGGCTCTCCTTTTTAAATGTTAGGTAAGGGTTAGAAATGGTGGTGTAGAATACCCCAGTATGGGAGGTAAGATCACGTTTCTCATACGCCGCTGCATTACGACTGGGCTGCTAGCATACACCAAGTGTTTGTATTTCCAAAGAGTGTTTTGTTTCTTCCCAAGGCTTTATCATTATTAGCTTTTTCAGTTAGAATTGTTTGTGAGCGGGAAGCAAAACTGAGGCTAGCATATGTGGGCACAATTCCTCGGTACGGGGTGTGCCTCTTCAGAAGTCTGACAACTTTGATCCTGTCTTTAGGCTCCGCAAGCAGATAGAGTCAGAACGTGGCTTTTCCTGGAGAATGTGTGCTTGGGTTAGGTACTTCAAACTCAGAACTAGTCTAAAACTTTCCAGACATAATCCAGAGCTGAATGTTAAGACATGACATATTTTTCACTTATATGTTATCTTAAAAACATTTTATCAGATACTATTTCAGAAGCATAGAATCCCTTGTTTAGCAGATTTATTTCATTATTTCATTATCATGTCATACATATTTAAATTCAATCACTTTTTGCTTTTTACCTTATTAATTACATTTTTCTGTTGAAACAGTTTGATTACCCTCTTCAGTGGCCTGTCTTAAGAAACCTTTGCTTACATGTGAATATTTTGAATTAAGGATAAATGAAATTCCTTTTTGCTGTCAAAACCAAATTGTGAAAATGCGTTGCATGGCTTTGAAAATCAGTACACTCTATTAGCAGACCTGTCAATATAAAAAGTGCATTCCATTTCCACCTCTTGCTCTAATAACCTTTTCTATGTTACTCAGAGGCAGTTCACATAATCAGAGTATATTGTCAGCTTACTGGAGTTGGGGAAGCATGAAATGAAAATCGCGTTAATATTGATCCAATTCTCTTACTTGCAAGTGTCCTTGATGTCCTTTCCACTGAGCAATAACTGTTGGTGTGATGTAGTTATTTTCCTCTCAGCTATTACTGTACTTCTGTAAAATGGCTGGAAAGACAGTTAGGAAAATTTTATTGCTCTTAATTATTTTTCTTGTGTATCATCTTTGCCTGTTTAAGTGATCCACAGCATATCAGAGAATCTGGTTTCTTTCTGCAATTTATCAAACTACAGTGTACACCGCGAGGCTGCATTTCAAACTGACAGGGATTTGTAAAGGTCATCAGTCATGAAATATGAATCCATTCTTGTGTGTACAAGTTACAGTGGCAAACTACATCTTAATCCAAATATAAACATTTGACTGTTTTAAGTTCCCATTTGAAGGGCTGCTTTTGGTTCCAGTCAGAATGGAGGCTGCCATTCAGGAGCCCAAAATGCCTCGTAACATTGGCTGGACCGGGCAGATCCGACTCTGTCACCCGCTGGCTGGTCGTGGTCGGTGCTGTATCAGTGCAGGACCCTTTCTCATATCCTCAGAACACCTGGAATCTCAGATAACGTGTAATGATAATATTGACGACTTCTAAAAATTCATTTCGTAACCACTCTGAATCTCAGTTTTCCCATCCGTAAACTAAAAAAAACCCAAGTGCCCAACATGGTAACTCCACCTTTATTTTTATATAGGACCTTTTATATTAATATACAACACTTTGACTTTAACCACAAGTATTTACTATTTAAAAAGCCCTCAACTTCACCTGAGAAGCGTGTTCATTTTGGCCTTGCTCATATTCTGAGTCTCCTCATTGGCATAGTTTGCATCAGTCTCATTTTTACAATGCAGAACATCTGAGAATTTTTAAGAGGAAAACGTATACAACAGTAAAGTATTTATTTACAAATGACTCGCATGAAGAAGATCATTTGGTCAGATATTAGGTATAAAAATCGGAGAAAAATGTGTGGAATGTCTATGATTAAATTTTCAGGTAATTATCTATTACAGAAAGCAAAAATGTGATTTGGTTTTGGTGGAAGTAATTTCCAATACAAATGTATGCAATTTTTAATTTCTACACGATTTCCTCATTTCTTCAAAGATCCTTAATAATGAAAATATGATTTAGATGCCTCTGGCTTTTATTAAATCTATTAAAACCAGCCTTCCTTTAATAACAGTCACTTCTCCGATTCTCTGGGGAAACTAAATGATATGCCAGTCAAAGCTGCCCCTTCCAGAAACACATTGCGATTTCAATAACAGCTCCAGCAGACACAGGTGGGGACGGTCCGTCGCGATATGCCAGCATGGCTCTGCCGCTCTGGAGCAGACCCAAGGCTGCGCGGCGCGCGTTTCCCACGGAGGGCTGGCTCTGCGGCCGCGCCAAAAGACGTTAGGCTGGGCTGGAGTGGTCACCACGTCGGTGATTTAATCTTCCTGGGTTTTGCAGAGGTCAGTTTACAGACTCCCAAGCAGCTGCTCTCCATAATTGTGAGCGCTGCAAGGGTCCCGGTGCCTAATCAAGTTAGCGAAGATTAGCAATGAAAGCGGGGGGTTGAACTGTTAGAATATATAAAGCAGGAAGCTTATCTACAAAGAAGGTAGACCGTAGTGTTGCATTTTAATTCTGTGCGCGTGTGAGCTTGGCTCTTCCTATAAAAGTTAGTTTGTACAATAAACAAAAAAACCTCTCCCAAGAAAAAGCTTAGTTCTTTCGAGCTCTGTTGATAAATTATATTTTACCTGTGATATAATTTCATGGTTCACATCGTGACCTGTCAGGTAGCCTCTTGTGAGGAACTAATTCTGAAGTCCTTTATTTACTAAAATATTAAAGACCACCTTACGCGATTAAAATTCTGCAGCAAAACCAGCGTTCTACAGAGCAGTACATAGCAGTGATCTGTAAAGAGGAAAAAGCAACTTTACCCTTAAAAGTTTCTGAGGAGAGCTAAGCTTCACAAAAATTGTACTTCAGCTGCTATAAAAGGGAGTTTTTAATTAAATGCAGCATTTTACTGTAAAGAGAACAGACTTTACTTATGTCAAAATGCTCCTTTAGAAGCCACATAAAACCGTAAAAGACAATATATGAAAAAGGTTTCTTAAAGAAAAGAAAAACACCATCCCATGAAGCAGATTTCCAGATGTTTGGAAACATTAGAATTTCCTGTCAGTATATTTAGGTAACATTAAAATGAGGTTAACTTTCCATTCTGCCATCTCTCTTCAAAGATCAAAGAGCACTCACTGCATAAATTGCCTTATCGGTAATTCGTTGAACTATGGAAACAACTTTATAAGAAGCAGTAGTCTCCTTTTCTTGGTTACAGCATTACCAAGCAAACTTTCCTTAAAATTAACCATATTTTTAACCTCATTTTATACTAAATATGGAGAGAAAAAATTTAAAACACTCTATTTGAATGTATAATGAATGCATAGAAGTAAAAAGAGAACGGGAAACTCTCATCCTGTGTTCAACTAAATCATAGTAATTAGTGTAATGCCTAATAAAATAAGTGTACATAAACATGAATGTAATCAACAATATGTTATGTTTGTACTGCTAATTTAAAAATTTTATTTAGGGACAGGTTTTGTGGGTCTGGACACTTACAGTGTCTTTGAAATTTAGGTTGCATCCCTAGAACCTGTTGTGACCTACAGAACCCAACAGGGACTTTATTAATTGAAAATAGAGAGGCAGAAATTCAGATGTTACAATAACAATACCCTGCCCTCCCCAATTGTTTAAATATTGCCTGTATTAAATACTTCTAGAGGCTGTAGCTGCGAAATAACATGAAATTCTCCTGTTCTTGGGAAATTATTAGGGTTTTGTGGGGCTTTGGTATGGGGCTTTTTTGTCTGCTTAGTAATTTCTGTTTAAGGAAGAGTAATGCTACTGGAAGAGAGATTAGTAAATTCTTGGCAATACTATACAAGTTTACTGTGCAGCTAATATAATCTTTCAGACATATAAACCACACACCTTTTCATGGAAGTTGGGGGGTTGTAGAGGAGTGGTGGTTGGTTTCTTTAATTTCTTTTAAAGACAAGCTCTTTTCAGTTACCCTGAAGCTACTGTAGGAAGCCAGTTTTTAACATGCACATTCAAAAAATTATCAAGATGGAAACAGGTGTAACAAAAGAGAGATTTTTTTTTAATAGCTTATCTAGGCTTATACATACATTCTCTTGAAAATCTTTAAGATAGAGCCTTCAAGTTTCAAGAAATTAAGGCGCCAACTTCAGCTGGACTTCAGTGCCAGCTGCATGACTTATTTCCTTTAACTTCTTTGCAAAATGTACTTTTAAGAAATATTTAGCTGCTTATTGCAAGGCTTCTTTCCAAATCCCAGTCTAGAAAAATATGCCTTGAGAAGGACCTTGATAAGGACAAGAACTGATAGCATCTGCCAGTTCCAGTTCTGTGCACCCCAATGTCAAAATGTTGCTTTCTTGAAATTATCTCTAGTTTAATTTTATTTTTTTCCTATTTTAATGGATTTGAAACATTTTCTAATTAGACTTAGGAACTGACATTAATACAGTTCCGTACTGTGTCTTTAAAATGCAAACTCCTTGTATCCTAAAAAGGGTTTTAAAGGAAATATCTGGAAGTGGATTTCATTTCATAGTAATTTTGCTGGGGCTTTGGAAAAAATAATTTGAGTTTTGATTTTTTTCAAACACGCTGAAATATCAAGTATTCATTTATTCAGCTCTCCTTTTTATATCATTGTTAACAATACTAGACATAGTTTTGTGTCATATAATTTTTTATTCAGTTTGTTGTCTAGTTTTAAAGAGACAAGTTGTTTTTCTTCATACTCTTATTTGGAGAGGTTCTCTTATTTTAAAACCTTTTTGAAGTCGTCTTGAAATATAAAAATAGAACATCTGTGACAGATCTGTTTTGAACATATTTCACGTTTCAGGATCCAAGGAGATCTGGTGGTCTGTGGTATTCGCTTGTTAATTTCTTGATGAATGGGTAGAAAGGCCACGAAGTGCACTCAGTACAGCACGTCTTCCGAAGATAGATGATCTCAAATAAATTCTATTCCCAATCAGTTTTTGATTTGTTAGGTGTTAAACCATTTCTTTGTAAGGACAGTGTTTACAAGCCTTGTAATGAGACAGCCCTGTGAGACCTTACTCTTCTTGCTGTAATTTTGATAAATGGAACTCTAATTCATAAAGGATATAGTGATTGAAGGGCAACTCTGGGTCTCGTACACTTTCATTTAGATAAATGTTTGGTACAGTACAGCAAAACTGAGGTGCACTCAGCAAAGTGATAAATTTAAACAACAGCCAAACCAGAGCTTTTTTCCATCAAGACAAAGAAGCGCCACTTACTATATTTCTTTTAGATAAATGTATGTTTAATATTATAAACCAGAATGGATTTTAGAAACATTCATCTTGTTGCTAAGCTCCAAATTTGCCAAACTAATTTAATGCCTTCTACTCTACCATGTTTCTTACATTGGTGTCTGGCAATATTTCTGTAATCTGGTAACTGGAACCCTCATCACGAGGGATTTAAAATAATACAATAAATTTCAGGTTCTTCTGATGCGTTTTAAGTGTTAGTAATAATTGGGGGCTTGGAACTTTTTTATTGCAACTTTAAAAATATATCTTCATGCATAAATAATTTTAAAGGACTGTTACTAATCTAATCAGTTACTACAGAAATGGTTGACTCTATGATTACTCCAGATTGGTACTTTTGAAGTAATTCATTTGAAGATTATCACATTTTATAAAGCCAGAAACTTTCGTAACACTAGAACTACCAAAAAGGAGGAGAAGAGTATTTTCATGCTTCCTTCCTCCATCGTGTTAGTTCATCTCAGGCACGGTCTCCTTTAGTGTCAAATGCTTCACAGCAGGAGCTATTACTTGTGTCAAATGATGCTAAACTCCCTTGCAGTAAACACAAGTGTAACAGGATCCTGATCCAGCAATTAAATACTCAGGACAGTTCTGATGTGATAAAACTCAAGGTCTGTTACAGCACATTACTCCTTTGCATTTTTCCAAACTCCTACAATTCTTCCTCCTTTTTGTGAATTAGAGGGGAAAAAAAAAAAAAAAAAAACAAACCAAAAAAAAAAACGAAAACTTGGGCAAAATACTTAAAACTTTTCCAACCATTAGTTACTTGATTCAATTTTAAATTGGGTGAATAATTACAGTTAGTTGTAATAAGCAGTAACCTATGCAAGTGAGGTAATGATCACAGCCTAATAACTGAACACAGCACAACACAGTGTTTTGATATGTATCGGCGTTGGTATTGTCTTAATTGCTGTCAGTATCAGTATGGTCCTAGTGGAGACAACAACAAACAGAAAGACTAGAGATGCTGTCCTTAATTTTGGGCATGCTGAAAAAAAATGGGGTTTTGCTTACTTGTTTGTCTTTACCTGCTCTGGATTTTCAGAAATAGCAATTGGGATATTAGCGATAGTATCCAAAAGGTTAATATTAGGCAATGTAAAACATGAGGTTGTCCCTGCCTGTGGTGGAGTCCGATATCAAGTGGCACGCTAAGAGTGGTCTTCAAACAGAGTAAATAAATACACTCACAGAAAAATACATCTCCAGCATTTTTACTTCCATGGTGTGACTCTCCTGTGCACAAACTAATTAAAAGACTCATATAAGAGTAGGAGATAAAACCATAACACCTTCCCTACAGTTTGTAATAACAAAACTGCCTGACACATCAGTTCCATACTCTGCATCTATCTTCACTAACCTATCAGCTTACTGTATTCCTCTTAATTGTCCTGTATTAATATGAGGCCATGAGTCTTACTGGCCTTTACCTCATCATCTTACATCTGTCATAATAGTATTCATCATGTTTAAGTTAGAATCATAGAATCACAGAATGGTTTGGGTTGGAAGGGACCTTAAAGACCACCTAGCTCCAACCCCCTGCCATGGGCAGGGACACCTTCCGCTAGAGCAGGTTGCTCAGTTCAGGCATTGTAGAAGACAAAATCCGCACGTGCCTGGTTTTTCTCAGATTTTACCCATTGTTCTGTAGCTTAGTAGGAAGCAAATTTCCAAATTATCAAACAGAAAGGAGAGAATACGTTTGGGTTTTATTTCTTGGTTGGCAGAACTGGAGATGGCCAGATCTTGTATGGTCCAAGGTGAGGATGCAGGGTTTTCTGTTTAGGAAAAAAACAGAAGCTTTCTTGCCTAAGGCTACTATGAGTATGTAGTACTGAAAATAAAGCTAATGACCTCTCCCCAGCTAAGAAAAAAACACCATGTGGATGTCACAACAATAACATGAAAGCTATTTATATTATGAAAGCTACTTACGATTCTATCATTTGACCACACTATGCTTAATTTTTTACATCATGTGAATAAACTCTGGCAAGCGCTAGTAGGACCTTCCCAAGACGTAAGATAGTACATCTTCTGCCATAAGGAGCTGGCAGTCCGGATAGAAGTCATCAGCTGTAGGCAAGAAGAAAGGGTAAGACTTACCTGTGAAGACATTCGAGGTGATTGGCACGTGTCCATGCACTGACATTTTTATTGTGCTCCTTAAAAACACACACACAGATGCACAGCAAAGTTCCCTCACTGCGCTTGTCTTTTTTCGGTCTTTTCTGAATCTCGGCATAGCCTACCTTGTTGTTACCGTATATTGAGATAACCAACCTCCTCCTTCACCATCCTGTCCCTCCTATCTCTAAGATGAAAATCATGACAGATTTTGAATTCCTGCAAGCAACTCCTTTTTTTAGAGTAGGTGGTTTGAGCTCTCAGAGGTCAGTCAGAGTCAGGACACCCGCAATCCAAGAGAAACTCCTGCTGAATTTATTGCAGGTGCAAAACTAATGGAACAACATTGAACATAAAGTACATAGCAATTATTAAAAGCAGGAGAGTCTTTGTGAAACAGTTTGAATTTTATTCAAGATATATTTTGAAAGACAGAATAAGGCTGCATATTTTGTAAACCTTGATAAAGTTTTGGAAAATGTTCCTTCCTTTTTTTGATAAACTTGATTTACACTGTATTTTGTTACTACTTGACTGGTTTTGGTTTATATTTAAAATACTATTAAGTTAACTTCGCGACATTTGTAACTTTTTTAGGCACCGAAGAGGATGTAGTGAAGTCGAAGAAAACTTTCCGAAGTCAAGCTGTGGTAAATCAGAATGCAGAAACAGAGCTTATGCTGGAAGGAGATGATGATGCTGTTAGCCTGCTCCAAGAGAAAGAGATTGACAACCTGGCAGGTAATTATACTTTTCCTTACAACTAAGATATGAGCCGAAAGGCTCTTTTAAACTTGTTAGTTCCTTAACCTTTGTGGTTAGTGTCTTCATATTGACAGCTAAGCATACAATTACAGTACAAACAGATTCTCTGTGTTCTAGATTTAATATGATGTCCTACTTCCATGAACTAGGGGAACGATTACAAAGCACGTGCCCACCGCACAGCCTTTCGGCAGGGATGTGAGAAACATCAGTACCTCAAGGGCTTTTATTACTGCCTGCGAGGCATTGGAAATTCTGTAAAACTACTTTGGAACATTTCCTGTTGCTGTTGTTAAAATGGAAACGTGGCCTGATTCCACAACTCCAGGTTTTGAGTGTCGGAGCGCGGTTGTGCACGTTCCCGACCCGATCCCGAGCACCACGCGGCTCGTGACGAGGGACCTGCGCTCCGGCTGGTACCCGCTCCTCTCGGGGATGGAGTTAGGGGGGGCCGCAGTTCCCTCAACCCATCCGTCACAGCGAGGGAAAAAGTTGCGTACGGGCTGGGAATGAGTCCTCTGGAAATATGTCCATGAGAGAACCCCTCTGGTCCTTTCTCCCTGGGCGAAGGGATGCAGTGAGGTCTCAGTTTTATCCGTCTTCTAGCAGGTTCTGCTACAGCTCTGTCTTGAGGCAATGCTACCTCTCCTGGGGAAGTAGTCTGGGGAGAAAGGCACGTTGAAAGTTGAAAATGCACGCTCCTCTCAGGCGAGACAAAAATGTGAGAACTGTGAAATGCAGTATGAAATCTTTTAGGTTAATTTACTTAGGAATAAGTTTATTAAACTGCTCCACTAAGGGGAAGTTTTGTAATGTCTCAGGATTTTTTCTGCATAATTGAATTTCTAAAATAGTTATCTTTGCTCCTGCACTCTCTTCTGATGCCATAGTCAAAATTTGTAGCAAAGATAAGACTGTAAATGGATGGTAAAAAAAAACAAAACAAGGCAAAACAAAAAATAAACAATCAAATTAAAAAAGCAAAAAATGCCTACATGGAAGTTAGTTGGTCTCATACTTTGAAACTAGAGCAGAGCAGAGGAGGGAGGTAAATGCTTTTATTTGGGAGCAACCTTCAGTATATAATTATCACAGTTAATAAGTCAGCCTGCTTGCTTTCTCAACCTGCAGCTAACCATTGCTGAGACACTGTTGTCTTAAGTCAATAAAATAGTGCGTCAAGCAGGACCATTAGTGGGATAATTTGATCAATGTCCCTTTCTCCTGTAGAAGGAAAACTCGGTACCACTTTGGCTAAGTTCTTATAGCTAAGAACAGTGCTTCCAACTAAATATGCATACAGTAGCTATAGTTTAAAGGCTGCAATATGCATTTACATTGAAATATTGATTAGAACTGCAAAGTGGACATGAAAAATTCTTGCCCAGTCTGGGAAATCTCATAGTCAGCTGTGAAGTTCTTATATATGCCCCAACACTGCCATTGTGTTCAAACACACCGATGCAGTACAATCCCTATAGCTGCATCCCTCTGCAAAAACCTGGCATTTCAATGTGTCCTTAAGTATCAATGTGCCATGTACCCTTTTACTAGAGATGACTACAGGCAGGACATCCCCTGCTCCTTCAGGGCATGGCACAGTAATTCCAGTCCTTTGCTTTTACAGTTTGTAGAAGTTGGGAGATATTGTCAATATTAGAAAAACAGAAATTATAGAAATCAAAACAAATTAACTTTTCAAATATTGGCAGGATGTGTGTCCTAACACTGTCAGAAATTATCTTTTGTGTTCCCTATCAACACTAACAGGGCGAGCAAGGCGCCTCCGAGTGTGGTGAGGTGATGCGACAATGGTGCTGTATGTGTACCAAAAACTGTGAATTTCTCAAAAAGAACCCACATTCCACTACCTCATTTTTACTATTAGATTAACTGCAGCCTTTGCTACTCGAGTCTTGCTCGTTTTTGGAGCTGAAAGGATTTTGAAAGTTAATGGTTACACACGGTATCATATGTGTCTTCTGTAAATTTTACCCATCGGTGAAAAAAACCTGAATCCCTCCGTACCCTCTGGTTCGCCGCATGATTTTGCATATAACAATGTCACTGTTTTCCACAGTTTTGAGTATATACAATGTGACTCTGAAACTTGAGTCCAATAACTGAAATCAAGAAAAGCAGTAGGCAAGGAATCACAGCATCATTTATAGCTAGTTACTGTTCGGAGTGGAATGACACATAGGGATTTCTATATTCAGATATACCTTCAATTTAACTTTAAAGCTTAATTCAATTTAAACCTGGTTTACAACGATTTGGATTGCCTCAGTAAGGGATAGGAATTAAACAAAATCGTTATAAACCAGGTTTAAATTGATTTAAGATTCTCCACATTTAACTAAAACAAGTTAACATTGTGTATTCCATGAAACTAAGGCACCTTTTAAAAAGATGAGACCTTAGATTTTAGAAAACTTTTAACTAAGAGAATATAAATATCACAGTATTTTGATTTGTGAAGTTAAACTGGAAAAAAAAAAAAGAAAGTTTGAAACAGATTGGGACTGTTCTTACAAAGTTATCTGTACATACCTTTTGTTCCAGAGACTCTTTATAGTTTTTCATCAACCATGTGGCACAAATCAATGTAAAGTTCACTTTGATAAATTACATATGGGATGGAGAATTTTTAAATAATTATAGTCTGAATATTTTTATTGTATAATCCTAGTATTCCATATGTTGCAATGGCAGTTCGTCAGATTTCATTATATTAAGTAGCATTTTAATAAAATATTAAAATCAGATTCCATGTTATTATGGTCTTAGAATTATGACTTCTAAGTTTGCATCAAGATTTTTAACTAAAGCAGTATTTTAACTGTCTTACAGTATGAGTTATCAAAAGATGTTCTTGTTTTAGCATTTACATGTTAAAATATTTTACTTTTTTCTGTTTCAGTTTTAGCTCCTTTTCTTCCCAGACTGTTCACTTCAAGAGGCAAGTGACATCTCTGTTAGAACTAATGATTGAGATAGCCCAGTCAATTTTAACAGTTTTCTAATATATTGTGAATCTGTGGGTAATACAATCAAATCCACTGTAGTGAGCTGATATTACTAACACTTCTACTTTTCCTTTTCTATTTTCTAATACTGCAATAGGGCTTTTAAGTACTTACCTTTTCTCTTAAGAGCCTGAGAGTACAAATTTGCTAACAGTTTGTCTTCTGCTTAGTAGGTGATTTTTTTCAAAATGAAAAATATGTGGATGTATTCTAATATCATAAGCTGGCATTCTCAAAAGGAAATATGTTTTAATATATAATTAATATTCTTTCCCCAAACTTTTTTTTTAAGTGCTGATCTTGCACTAAAATAGGTCATTAAAAAAAAAAAAGACAAAAACCAAAACCAGAATGAATGTTGAACTACTCAGGTTTTATGAATTTTACATTTTAGAAGTACGTTCTCTTCTCTTTGTTGTGAAGTTGCAGTTGACTTGCTGAGAACTGTCTGTGTGCATCCGAGAGCAGAATTTAGCCTTAATGACATTTTTGAAAGATACGTGTTCTGTAACTGGAGCACATTTCATCTGTTTTGTCATATGGCTGGTGGCAACAGCCAATAGACCCCAGTCAGACAAAGTATCCTTGACAAAGTCTTTTGCTACTCTCTAAAGAGTAGTTTCTAGAAAGAAAAAAGGAAATAAAGATAGGAGGATATGAGGCTCTGGGATATTTTAGGAAGACAAAAGGCTTTGGCAGGCATCTGTCTGGTTACTTGCATGGGCTCAATCAACTTAGAATCTGACTTCCTCGTAAGCCGTGGTGAATTACAGCCTCACAACAGGCTTGCAAGAATAAATACATATTATTCGCTCCATTATATGAGAAGATTGAGCAACTCGTCCAATAAACCCAAGGAAAGCCCCTAACTGCCTTTAATGCATCTTAGTCTTAATGTATCTTAACCTTCGCTGCAGAATCTTCCCTTCTTCTTGGCCGTCAGTCTCTAGGTGGAAGGAAACCCCCCACAATGCAGATGTGCCAGGAGGGTCTGAGTGGGACGCAGCATCCCCACACTGCCCTGACTTCCAGCAACTCTGAACCTCAGGGTAGGAATATTTCTAGAAAGCAGCATTACCACTGCTAAACAAGAGCTGGTCTTCCAGCCAAGCCAGCATGGGTAGCTCGTCCACATTGGCTTGAGGACTAAATGTGCTAAGCCCGCTGTCCAGACTTCTTGGTAGTGTGCTGAGTGTATTGACTTACTGCCCTGTGTTAAGGAACACACTAGGTCATGAGGATTTGACAGCTTGTAGTATTATTAATGAGATATAAGACCTTTCACTTCCAGGTCATCTGTTTGAAGTCCAGACAAGACTGGTGGTAACCAAACATTATCAACATCTGTTTTGTGGCCTATGCAAAATAAGCCTTTTGTCTTCTTTTGGATAAACTGACAGGAGACATCATGATTTTGAGCAATTTCCAATTGAAAAAATATTTGACGCTGTCATTAGAGGAAATTGGAATAGTGCCAAAAGTTCTACTACATAGAGTTACTGTTAAAATTGTATAGCAGTACCTAAAAAAAAAGTAAATCATTTAGCCCTTAGGGAAATTTTCTATTCCTGGTTCTAACAAAGGACTCATTTACATTTCTGAAATTATTTTGAAGCCTTGCACAGGGACAGATGCAGTAATAAAAACACTAACACACCAAGGAATGGCATCTAAAGCCACAAAAAGCTCACAAAATAAGTATTTGGGATGGAAAACTTAAATACGATCGATTCATCTTTATATATATAATACGCGTTTAATATTTGTACATACACGTATTTAGTTGCAGTAACATTTCTTATGGCCAAAATCTGACACTGCATTTTCTTCACAAGAGTTGACCAGTGTAGATAATCTCTGGTAAGCAAAGCTGTTTGTGACTTTTTCTTACCTATTCTTAAGGAGTAATGGAGGGCATATTTTCTTGTTTTTTCTTCTGTTGCCATCTCAAAATGATTTTAAGGAATGTAGGATCATTTCTATTGTTTTTGTTAATGGAGTTAGACAAACAGTAGATTGTCTTAATGAAAGAAAAGAACAATAACATGGGCCTCTACTGAGAAGGCAGATTTTCAAATTATTAGATTTTTCAGGCAAAAAAACCCATCATTTTGGGGGGGCCAACCAGAGAAAGTTTTGCTAGGTTATCTGCTGTCAGAGTAATGGGATGAAAGAAAGGCCCAAATAGCACATTATATTGTGTCCAGCAGCAACCACAGCCTACCCAGGAGGTTTTGGAGGAGAGGAATCATCCTCATCCCTCGCCGCTCCTGGAGAGCAAAGCGTGGCAGTGGTTCCAAGGGTAGTCTCACCGTCCCTCTCCAGCCCTTCTCCTCCCTCCCCGGTGTGTCCTCTCCTGCGAGGCTGGCAGAGCCCTGCTGGCCATCGCGGCCTCTCCTCCTCCTCCTCCACACACCAGTGGCTCTGATGGGCCGTGATGGGCCGGGGGGGGCAGAACCAGCAACCAGAGGGGAAGCCCAGGAAGGACTGCAACAAGTGTGCCGTGATGCTTCCTAATAATTCTCTCTCAGCCTCCAACAGCTTGCACCTCTGAGGCTTCCAGAGTCAGAGGCAGTAGTTAATTCTCATTCTTTTTCACCCGTTTTCTCTCTCTCTCCTCTCTCTTACACGCTCTTTCTCTCACTCTGGTTTTCTCTCGCTCTGGAGGTGGCTAAGGTACCTTAAGCCTTCCCATGTTTTATGCTTTTTACTTTAAGAAAGGATGTATGTATAAGCATACACGCAAATGTGTCAGTTAAATAACAAATATCAAAGTTTCATTAGAAAACACCAAAAAAAGTCTTAATATTTCTCCTAGTTTTTCAAGCTTCTCAATGGAAACTATTCACTGAATACAGCATGTGCCACCAAGTAGTTTTCTCCCCTCAAACTCCATTTTTCTTGCAAATTAGCATTCGAGATAGGAATTTCGGGGGGGGGGGGGGGGGGTGTTGCTTGCTTGGGTAAAGGACAGGAATGTGGAAGAAGAGTGATTCTTTTTCCCTTTTTATGGTAGACACGTAACCACACGAGACTTGTACTTCCAAACATGGAAATTTAATTCAGCCAGATTTCCATAGTTTCTGCTTATTATATATTCAGATTTTGATCCTCAAGTCTTAGTATAAAAAAGAAAAACATATTTGTATGACTTTAATTTAGACTATAGATTCAGGCATAAACTGAAAACAGTTATACTTTTGATATGTAGTTGGCTTTCACATTGAAAACAAAAAAAAGCCCCGCAGTTTCTATAACATACTATTTTTAGACATCTCAGTGTTTATTCTAACCATTTTTTCCACATTACTATCCAAAATAGCTTAATATTTTATAAGGTGGTTGTCAGTCACATATGATAGTGCTCCTAAGCACAGCTTTGAAGAGCTCTTCACTTTGTACCTTATTACACCCCGCTCTAAGTCTGAGCATCTTCAGCTTTTAAAGTGACAGCCGTATTTCCTGCTTTCCAAGCTTTAAAATTAAATCAATTCAAACTTTGTTGGTTTGTATTTATGAATGGCTCTGAGAATGCTTCATGTGCTCTCCTGTCCACTCATACCAGTCTATTTAATTTTTATTTTTTTTCCATAACTTGCAAAACTCTTTTTATTTGAAATTTCTAAGGCTGCGAAGTTAGACTACAGTGGACTCTACAACTGCACGCTTGCCTAGGGCATAGGTCTGTAGTTTCTCTCTTGTCCCAAGGTACCACACACACCCTGGATGGAACTGGTTAGCTTATCAAAGGTCAAGCTGATGAGCTACCTGATATATAGGAGAGAGACTGCAGAAAGACAGGCCTAGACATAAGGAGCCAGACTCCGCCGTTCGGCACCTTATTTCATCTTCACTATGCAATTGGTTTCCATATAAAAATCCCTGTAATCTTCATAAGAACGGATAGGGACAGACCTACATAGATCAGAGGTAGGAATGTATCCAGAACTGTATTAACAGTACCTATGTTTAAACTAAGCACTTTCATTGACCTATGGACAGGATTTTTGCCTTTTTTTTTTTTTTTTCCACTGGTGTTATGGAAGCAAGCTAAAAAAATCAATCAAGAAGACAGTTTGGTTAGTCTTGGTTTCGCTAGCCAGAAATTGTGCAAGAGGCAGCCTCATCCAGCGCATCTGGAGAGTCCTCACTGGTAGCCTGTTACACAAATGCTTTTAGCTTGGCTTTCTAAAGAAACAAGGTTTATGTGAGCATCCTCTGTCAGCCTCTATCTTTGTAACTTCTGAACCTGGAAGCCATTTTGAGCAAACTTTAACACAGGAGTAAGGATTTCAGAAGCAATAAAATTCCTGCAATGAAATCAGGTTGTTAAGGAAAAAAGCCTACATGACAGAGCCTGACACATCGATTCTGCTTTTATTAGGTACCAGAGAATCTTTGTGTCTTCAGAAGTTTCCCAACTGTGGGAGAGCAAAATATACAATCGACCAGTAGACACAGTTACACTAGAAAACGCTCTCTATTGGTTGTGGTGGTGTTTAGAGATACTTTTTTATTTTCAGAAAATGTTGAAGTTACAACTATTGCTCCTTAGATGATTCTTCCAAATATACCTAGGAAGGTATATACTGATTCAACAACTTACTTCTTGCTTCCCCCACACATATAGGAGTAGCTAACCAAATAAGTGAACTTTAAAATATCACAAGCTATCTGACCATAACACTTCTTTTCACTATGGTCTCAGGACGTAGAAGGCTTACAGTTTATCGTGAAGAGCTTTTCCAGAATGGAAACTAGAAGAACTGAAAGCTGAGGGCTCACATCTTTCACTTCTAATCAATTGAGCTCTATTGGCATGACAAGGTACACAGGCTGGGCTGTATAAGATACCTGTCAAGTCTGGTTCACTCAGACTGGCAACTGGGATTTGATCCCTCGTGTTCCTGACTCATTTCCAGCGAGTGCCCGTTTCAGTGGTATACTGCTATAGCGGGATGCTCTCTCTGCTTTCTCCTTTCTTCTTCCGACATTATGTATGCTTTTCTAAGGTGTGTTTTTTCTGTTGCCTTTTGATTAAATAGACAGCTATAGTGACTGTCTCTGAGAGAAAAGCTCTCACTTATACAGGCATGTTCAGCATCACTTAAGGTTTTCTAGGTTGAAAAAAGTACCTTAAGTTTTACCTGAAAATGAGGAGGAAGCTAGTGCAGATCATAGCGCGTTAGTGTAGCACACTCACATCTGGATGCACTGTTTAACGATCCAGTTCTTAGTTTCTAAACCAGCTTAAATTACTCCGTCCTTCCAAGGTATAGCTTCAGGCAGAGCACACTGAATGAATCTAATTTCGAAGTGGGAAATGTATGCATTGCAGTAGTGAGGTCCCTATCCCAAACATTTAAGTTTCTGGCCAGCTGTAAATCATTAAGGGCAGTCTTGATTATTATTAATACCTGATCATCTGGCAGGTTGGTGCTTGAACACGTCCTGGAAGAACACTAAACCTATGTAAGCCACTCATTGCTCGAGCACAGTTCAGAGGTTCTCATGTGTGCCACAGAGCAAATCAGACTTTACCTGCAAAAGGGGGCAAAAGTCGATTTTTGGAGTTGCTTTAGGCGGTTAGACACCAAGCTAGTTGTTCCAGGGGACCTTCAGGGAGAAGATACCTAGTAAGATTGACTTTGGTACAGTACTGAGCCTGTCTCTGCATATTCTGTAACTGTTCTGTTAAGTGGTTGCTTTCTATCACACTATTTGAACAATATAAAAAGATACTTATTCCAAGGAATATTGTGAAACATGCTTTCCCTCAGGAAGAAGTACTATTTTTCATTTTTCTTTCAGTGTGACTGGGAAGGTATGGAATTCAAATAATAATTTACCTGTGGAGGTGCATGTGTCACTTCATTCAAATGTATGGAAAGTATGTATATGTTCAAGAGAAAATTACTTTTTTTTTCCTTAAGCAACACTATCTTTAACTATTTTCACAATCTCAGCAAAAATATGTATTTCTTTCTTACTATTTTGTTCACAGTTGTAATAGGTAAGAGTATTTTTATTTACATTTTCTTTTTAATCAAACACATTTGTTTGCTGTTATGGCACCACTTAAGAGAATTGAGTTGCTGTAATTGTTTAGTTATTGTTGTTGAAAAAGACCATTGAAGTTGATCTTTGATGTTAGTAGTAGTGTTGCATGCTTTATGGGGGAAAGGGAGAAAAAGTGGGGAAAATTTTGGATATCAGGGCCTATCCATACCGGCAATGACATTTAAACAAACAATAAAAATCAATCCCTCCCTCACAATATGAAACATATGATTGTGCAAGAGCAAAAAGCCAACAAAGTAGGCTTAGATATCTCTGAAAACCAGGGAAAGGAATTGGGGTTGTTACTCAGTGGCGGAGGAGAACAACAAGATTATAGTCACGTTTAGACTTAGATTCTGAGTTTTGCAATCAAGAAGTTGTGCAAATTATTCTCTTTATTGAAACTGTTGAAAGTGATATGTAAAGCGAGCTGTATATATACATTCTTATAACAGCCTTGGCTTGAGTGAAGGAGTTACTCCCTGTATCTGCTATAGTGGAGAACAAATTGGGGGCAACCATCCTCATGTAAGTTCGATATATTTACTGCAGAAGTCTTTTTAGAGGGTAGCTTGGATCGGATTTATGACGACAATAGGAACAAGAAAGACTAAATTCTGTGACTTGCTTTTTAGGAATCTTACATCGTTTACTTGTTATTTACATGGCAGTGCATGTATTATATTAATCACGCTAATTGGTTGAAATATTTTTCTGACTACAGAGCGTTTCCCAGAGGCTTCTGGTGCCTATACCTGTTTCTGCTTGTATGCTGTGTGATTTGTATTACAAGAAACTGAAGGTTTTGTGTGTGTGAGTGTGTGTTACATATAAATTGTTGCAAGTATCAGGATTTGTAGTCATTTTAAATGCAAGTCAATGTCAGATACACTTGGCTTTAGAGTTATAAAGTGCTGAGGGAATTTCAGTTGTCTTATTTCAGGTATCTTGTGAGTGATTTTTAATAATTATTCTTAATATTTAAAATTCTTGTTTAAGTATCATATCAAATTACAAATTGTAGTTTATGCAAACTATTTTACATAGTAAATTTATTAGTTCCAGCTAATCTGTTTTGTATTTTCCATGTTAAACGGTAGGTGAAAAAAAAGATTGATATGTTTATTCCTTTAAAACAGTGTCAGCTAAAAATTAAACATGACAATATTCATGACTTGTTTTTCAGAATAATTACCAGTAGATTGTAAAATTAAATTGGTCTAGCCGATTGGATGTATTTTCAAAGTATTTGTCCCAGCTAGTATTTTTTCATTGATAAGTAATCACCAAAATATTATTCTAAAAGTTAGATTCTAAGGCTGCAGCAGGTAAATTGCTTGTTTTCATAATTCAGCATATAAAAGCATGTATCTTAGCCTGCTTAGGAGTAATTACGGGCGATCATCTTAGCAAATACACCTCCGGTGTAATTTTCAGGCTCACAAATGTAACACATCTTTAGCTCTTACAGTTAAAAATGATAGTTTAGGAAAACGTTTGAAATAATAACGAGTTCAAAACACCCCTCCTTTGGCGCTTTCCTTCAGAGGTGCAATTTTACTGGCATTGCTTTAGCAGACAGCAAACTCTTTCACCTGATAGAACTTTTCACTCGCGTTGACTTTCTGTACTTGAGCTTGAAAAACACAAGTGCTCAGAGGCAAGAACTAACTACAAGGACCGAAGCCTCCGTCTCACAAAAATTAGCGGAGGGGAGGAGAGAGATTACATTCTGCTTTTATTCACTGGGACCTTCTAATCCCCCAATCATTTACTTTTGGAAAGAAAATATTATTTTAAAAAGTATATGCGCGGTAGCGTTTGTTTTAGAAATGTAAATCACATGTGCCGACCGCAGGCGAAGCGGAAAGCTCCCCAGCTGAACCGATTACAAGACCTGTGGAGCTGAAGTGACTCCTGCTCTGCTTTTTAAGGCCAGAACTTCTTTGTTAGGGCTCTGCCGCGGCGGCCGCTTCAGAGGCGCTGGGAAGGGGCAGCCAGGAGCCGGCCCCGGCCGAGGGATGCTCCGAGCCCCGCTCCAGCCGCCCGTCCCCCCGTGTGTCCCCCCAGGGCTGTTCGGTGAAGCGGAGCAGCCACAGGTTGGGCTTTTCCCCCCGGAGCTGGAAGGGCGATGCCCTCGGGGCCGCTCCCGAGGTCCGCGGGGAGCGGCCGGCAGCCGCCCCCGGGACCCGGGGGGGG